>NW_027415408.1:0-18871 GCF_964106895.1 Numenius arquata | reverse complement strand
GGGGGTCCTGACCCCCAACTTGGGGGGCAGCCCCATAAGTGGGCCCCATAGATGTGGGGCGGCCCCATAAGTGGGGGGGTGGAAGAGGTTGGGGGGCGAGAATGGCCTCGAGAAGAGGGTTTTAGGGGGTTTTCTGGGTTCTTTTGGGGGGTTTCGAGGGGTTCTCGGCCCCATAAGTTGTGGGGTAGACCCCTAAGTTGTGGGGCAGCCCCATAAGTGGGCCCCATAGATGTGGGGCGGCCCCATAAGTGGGGGGGTGGAAGAGGTTGGGGGGCAAAAAAGGCTTCAGAAAGGGGGTTTTGGGGCGGTTTCAGGGGGATTTTTGGAGGGTTTCGAGGGTTCTCGGCCCCATAAGTTGTGGGGTAGACCCCTAAGTTGTGGGGCAGCCCATAAGTGCGCCCATAGATGTGGGGCGGCCCCATAAGTGGGGGGTGGAAGAGGTTGGGGGGCGAGAATGGCCTCGGAAAGAGGGTTTTAGGGGGTTTTCTGGGTTCTTTTGGGGCTTTTTCGAGGGTTCTCGGCCCATAAGTTGTGGGGCAGCCCCATAAGTTGTGGGGCAGCCCCATAAGTGGGCCCCATAGATGTGGGGCAGCCCCATAAGTGGGGGGTGGAAGAGGTTGGGGGGCAAAAAAGGCTTCAGAAAGGGGGTTTTCTGGGTTCTTTTGGGGGGTTTCGAGGGTTCTCGGCCACATAGTTGGGGGGCAGACCCATAAGTGGGCCCCATAGATGTGGGGCAGCCCCCTAAGTGGGCCCCATAGATGTGGGGCGGCCCATAAGTGGGGGGTGGAAGAGGTTGGGGGGCGAGAATGGCCTCGGAAAGAGGGTTTTAGGGGGTTTTCTGGGTTCTTTTGGGCTTTTCGAGGGTTCTCGGCCCCATAAGTTGTGGGGCAGCCCCATAAGTGGGCCCCAGAGATGTGGGGCAGCCCATAAGTGGGCCCCATAGATGTGGGGCAGCCCCATAAGTGGGGGCGGAAGAGGTTGGGGGGCGAGAATGGCCTCGGAAAGAGGGTTTTAGGGGGTTTTCTGGGTTCTTTTGGGGCTTTTCGAGGGTTCTCAGCCCATAAGTTGTGGGGCAGCCCATAAGTGGGCCACAGAGATGTGGGGCAGCCCCATAAGTGGGCCCCATAGATGTGGGGCGGCCCATAAGTGGGGAGTGGAAGAGGTTGGGGGGCAAAAAAGGCTTCAGAAAGGGGGTTTTGGGGCGGTTTCAGGGGGGTTTTGGGGGGGTTTCGAGGGGTCCTCGGCCCCATAAGTTGTGGGCAGCCCCATAAGTTGTGGGGCAGACCCATAAGTGGGCCCCATAGATGTGGGGCGGCCCCATAAGTGGGGGTGTGGAGGAAGTTGGGGGGCAAAAAAGGCTTCAGAAAGGGGGTTTTGGGGAGCTTTTGGGGGGGTTTTGAGGGTTCTCAGCCCATAAGTTGTGGGCAGCCCCATAAGTGGGCCCCATAGATGTGGGGCAGCCCCATAAGTGGGGGGTGGAGGAAGTTGGGGGGCGAGACTGCTTCGGGAATGGGGGGTTGGGGGTTTCGAGGGTTCTCAGCCCCACGCCTGCCCCATAGCGTGGCCTCAGCCCATAGATCGCCCCATAGCTCCTCCCAGCCCACAGCTGCCCCATAAGATCCCCCAAAACCCTTCTCCAGCCCCATAGATCACCCCAGTGCCCCTCCCCAGCCCCACACCGCCCCATAGCTCCTCCCAGCCCCACCAGATCCCCCATAGCTCCCAGCCCATAGCTCCCCTTCTCCGACACCCCATCACCTGCCCCATAGATCCCCCCAAAACCCTCTCCAGCCCCATAGCCCCCCATGCCCCTCCCACCCACGCTCCCATAGCTCAGCCCCATCCATAGCTGCCCCATAGATCCCCCAAAACCCACTCCAGCCCCATAGATCCCCCAATGCCCCTCCCAGCCCACACTGCCCCATAGCTCCTCCAGCCCCATAGCTGCCCAAGATCCCAAACCCCTCCAGCCCCATAGATCCCTCCAAACCCTTCTCCAGCCCACAGATCCCCCCAAACCCCTTCTCCAGCCCCATAGATCCCCCCAGTGCCCTCCCAGCCCCACATCTGCCCCATAGCTCCTCCCAGCCCCACATCTCCCATAGACCTCCCCCATCCCAAGATCTGCCCCCATCAGAGCCCCCCAACCAGCTCCCACTCCCCCAAACCCCTTCTCCGAGCCCTCCCCCATGCCCTCCCCAGCCCACGCTGCCCCATAGCTCCTCCCTGGCCCCACTCTGCCCCATAGCTCCTCCCAGCCCCACATCTGCCCATAGCTCCTCCCAGCCCCACACCTGCCCCATAGCTCTCCCCAGCCCCATAGCTGCCCCATAGATCCCCCAAAACCCCTTCTCCAGCCCCATAGATCCCCCCAAAAACCCCCTCTCCAGCCCCATAGATCCCCCCAAAACCCCCTCTCCAGCCCCATAGATCCCCCCAATGCCCTCCCCAGCCCCCACACCTGCCCCATAGCTCCTCCCCAGCCCCATAGCTGCCCCATAGATCCCCAAAAACCTCTCTCCAGCCCCATAGATCCCCCCAAAACCCCTCCCAGCCCCATAGATCCCCCCAAAACCCCCTCTCCAGCCCCATAGATCCCCCCAGTGCCCCTCCCCAGCCCCACACCTGCCCCATAGCTCCTCCCCAGCCCCACATCTGCCCCATAGATCCCCCCCCAGCCCCACAGCTGCCCCATAGATCCCCCAAAAACCCCCTCTCCAGCCCCATAGATCCCCCCAAAACCCCTCTCCAGCCCCATAGATCCCCCCAGTGCCCCTCCCCAGCCCCACATCTGCCCCATAGCTCCTCCCAGCCCCACAGCTGCCCCATAGATCCCCCCAAAAACCCTTCTCCAGCCCCACAGATCCCCCCAAAACCCCTTCTCCAGCCCCATAGCTGCCCCATAGATCCCCCAAAACCCCTCTCCAGCCCCATAGATCCCCCCAGTGCCCCTCCCCAGCCCCACATCTGCCCCATAGCTCCTCCCTAGCCCCATAGCTGCCCCATAGATCCCCCCAAAAACCCCTTCTCCAGCCCCATAGATCCCCCCAAAACCCCTCTCCAGCCCCATAGATCCCCCCAATGCCCCTCCCCAGCCCCACACCTTCCCCATAGCTCCTCCCCAGCCCCATAGCTGCCCCATAGATCCCCGAAAACCCCCTTCTCCAGCCCCATAGCTGCCCCATAGATCCCCCCAAAACCCCTCTCCAGCCCCATAGATCCCCCCAAAACCCCTCCTCAGCCCCATAGATCCCCCGAAAACCCCTCTCCAGCCCCATAGATCCCCCCAAACCCCCTCCCCAGCCCCACATCTGCCCCATAGCTCCTCCCTAGCCCCATAGCTGCCCCATAGATCCCCCCAAAAACCCTTCTCCAGCCCCACAGATGCCCCCAAAACCCCTCCTCCAGCCCCATAGATCCCCCCAAAACCCCTCTCCAGCCCCATAGATCCCCCCAAAACCCCTCTCCAGCCCCATAGATTCCCCCCAATGCCCCTCCCCAGCCCCACATCTGCCCCATAGCTCCTCCCCAGCCCCATAGCTGCCCCATAGATCCCCCCAAAACCCCTTCTCCAGCCCCATAGATCCCCCCAATGCCCCTCCCCAGCCCCACACCTGCCCCATAGCTCCTCCCCAGCCCCACATCTGCCCCATAGCTCCTCCCCAGCCCCACAGCTGCCCCATAGATCCCCCAAAAACCCCTCTCCAGCCCCATAGATCCCCCCAAAACCCCTCTCCAGCCCCATAGATTCCCCCCAGTGCCCCTCCCCAGCCCCACATCTGCCCCATAGCTCCTCCCCAGCCCCATAGCTGCCCCATAGATCCCCCCAAAAACCCTTCTCCAGCCCCACAGATCCCCCCAGTGCCCCTCCCCAGCCCCATAGATCCCCCCAAAACCCCTTCTCCAGCCCCACATCTGCCCCATAGCTCCTCCCCAGCCCCATAGCTGCCCCATAGATCCCCCGAAAACCTTTCTCCAGCCCCATAGATCCCCCCAAAACCCCTCTCCAGCCCCATAGATCCCCGAAAACCCCTTCTCCAGCCCCATAGCTGCCCCATAGATCCCCCAAAACCCCTCTCCAGCCCCATAGATCCCCCCAGTGCCCCTCCCCAGCCCCACACCTGCCCCATAGCTCCTCCCCAGCCCCACATCTGCCCCATAGATCCCCCCCCAGCCCCACAGCTGCCCCATAGATCCCCCAAAAACCCCCTCTCCAGCCCCATAGATCCCCCCAAAACCCCTTCTCCAGCCCCACAGATCCCCCCAATGCCCCTCCCCAGCCCCACACCTGCCCCATAGCTCCTCCCCAGCCCCATAGCTGCCCCATAGATCCCCCAAAACCTTTCTCCAGCCCCATAGATCCCCATAAACCCTTTCTCCAGCCCCATAGATCCCCCCAAAACCCCTCTCCAGCCCCATAGATTCCCCCCAGTGCCCCTCCCCAGCCCCACATCTGCCCCATAGCTCCTCCCCAGCCCCATAGCTGCCCCATAGATCCCCCAAAAACCCTTCTCCAGCCCCATAGATCCCCCATAAACCCTTTCTCCAGCCCCACAGATCCCCCCAAAACCCCCTTCTCCAGCCCCATAGATCCCCCCAAAACCCCTTCTCCGGCCCCATAGCTGCCCCACGGCTACCCCCGGCCGCGTCCCAGCCCCACATCTCCCCCTCTCTGCCCCACAGAACAGAAGAGCGAGAAGGCGGAGGAGGAGTTGGGGGGCGGCTCGGCCAAGAAGGAGGAGTTGGGGGGCAGCGGGGCCAAGGCGGAGGCGGCGGGGGAGGACTCGGCCGAGGAGGGCGACCTCCTGGACGACGAGGAGGCCGAGGAGCGGGGGGACGACCAGGTGAGCGACCCACAGAATCTATGGGGCAGACCCACGGAATCTATGGGGCGGACCCATAGAATTTATGGGGCGGACCCCCAGAGTCTTGCGGGGCTGGGTGGGGGTGGGGAGGGTGAAAGGGACGGGGAGAGGCTCTTCATCGGAGGGCAGACCCATAGAATCTATGGGGCGGACCCACGGAATCTATGGGGCGGAGCTACAATCTATGGGGCGGACCCATAGAATCTATGGGGCGGACCCCCGGAGTCTTGCGGGGCTGGGTGGGGGGTGGGTGGGGGTGGGGAGGGTCAAAGGGACGGGGAGAGGCTCTTCATCGGGGCGCAGACCCATAGAATCTATGGGGCGGACCCACGGAATCTATGGGGCGGAGCCACAATCTATGGGGCGGACCCATAGAATCTATGGGGCGGACCCCCGGAGTCTTGCGGGGCTGGGTGGGGGGTGGGTGGGGGTGGGGAGGGTCAAAGGGACGGGGAGAGGTTCTTCATCGGGGGGCAGACCCATAGAATCTATGGGGCAGACCCACGGAATCTATGGGGCGGACCCCCGGAGTCTTATGGGACGGACCTAGAGAGCGGGTGTGGGGTGGAGTGGGATGGGGAGGGTGAAAGGGATGGGGAGAGGCTCTTCATCGGAGGGCAGACCCATAGAATCTATGGGGCAGACCCACGGAATCTATGGGGCGGACCCGTAGAATCTATGGGGCGGACCCCCAGAGTCTTGCGGGGCTGGGTGGGGGGTGGGTGGGGGTGGGGAGGGTCAAAGGGACGGGGAAAGGCTCTTCTTCGGAGGGCAGACCCATAGAATCTATGGGGCAGACCCACGGAATCTATGGGGCGGACCCATAGAATCTATGGGGCGGACCCCCGGAGTCTTATAGGACAGACCTAGAGAGCGGGTGGGGGGTGGGTGGGGGTGGGGAGGGTGAAAGGGACGGGGAGAGGTTCTTCATCGGGGGGCAGACCCATAGAATCTATGGGGCAGACCCACGGAATCTATGGGGCAGACCCACAGAATCTATGGGGCGGACCCCCAGAGTCTTGCGGGGCTGGGTGGGGGGTGGGTGGGAGTGGGGAGGGTCAAAGGGACGGGGAGAGGTTCTTCATCGGGGGGCAGACCCATAGAATCTATGGGGCAGACCCACAGAATCTATGGGGCGGAGCTACAATCTATGGGGCGGACCCATAGAATCTATGGGGCGGACCCCCAGAGTCTTGCGGGGCTGGGTGGGGGGTGGGTGGGGGTGGGGAGGGTGAAAGGGATGGGGAGAGGCTCTTCTTCGGGGGGCAGACCCATAGAATCTATGGGGCAGACCCACGGAATCTATGGGGCGGACCCATAGAATCTATGGGGCAGACCCCCGGAGTCTTATAGGACAGACCTAGAGAGCGGGTGTGGGGTGGGATGGGATGGGGAGGGTCAAAGGGACAGGGAGAGGCTCTTCATCGGGGCGCAGACCCATAGAATCTATGGGGCGGACCCACGGAATCTATGGGGCGGACCCACGGAATCTATGGGGCGGACCCACAGAGTCTTCCGGGGCTCGGTGGGGGGTGGGATGGGGGTGGGGAGGGTCAAAGGGATGGGGAGAGGTTCTTCATCGGGGGGCAGACCCATAGAATCTATGGGGCAGAGCCACGGAATCTATGGGGCAGACCCCCGGAGTCTTATAGGACAGACCTAGAGAGCGGGTGTGGGGTGGGATGGGATGGGGAGGGTGAAAGGGACGGGGAGAGGCTCTTCTTCGGGGGGGCAGACCCATAGAATCTATGGGGCAGACCCACGGAATCTATGGGGTGGACCCACGTAATCTATGGGGCGGACCCACGGAATCTATGGGGCGGAACCCCGGAGTCTTATGGGACGGACCTAGAGAGTGGGTGGGGGGTGGGATGGGGTGGGATGGGATGGGGAGGGTCAAAGGGACGGGAGAGGTTCTTCATCGGGGGGCAGACCCATAGAATCTATGGGGCAGACCCACGGAATCTATGGGGCGGACCCATAGAATCTATGGGCGGACCCCCGGAGTCCTTGCGGGGCTGGGTGGGGGGTGGGTGGGGGTGGGGAGGGTGAAAGGGACGGGAGAGGCTCTTCATCAGGGGGGCAGACCCACAGAATCTATGGGGCAGACCCACAGAATCTATGGGGCGGACCCATAGAATCTATGGGGCGGACCCCCGGAGTCTTGCGGGGCTGGGTGGGGGGTGGGGGGGGTGGGGAGGGTCAAAGGGATGGGGAGAGGCTCTTCATCGGGGCGCAGACCCATAGAATCTATGGGGCGGACCCACGGAATCTATGGGGCGGAGCTACAATCTATGGGGCGGACCCATAGAATCTATGGGAACCTACGTAACCCCCCCCAAATCAGCGGGGCAGCTCCTTTTGAATGATGGGGCTGCCCCCAGGGAATCTATGGGGCCGCCCCACGGCATCTATGGGTCCAGCCCCACAGAATCTATGGGTCCAGCCCCACAGAATCTATGGGGCAGCCCCACTGAGTCCACCCAACCCCCCCAAAATCAATGGGGCGGCTCCTTTAAATCAATGGGGCCAACCCAATGGCACTTATGGGGCCGCCCCACGGCATCTATGGGTCCAGCCCCACGGAATCTATGGTCCAGCCCACAGAATCTATGGGGCAGCCCCACTGAGTCCACCCAACCCCCCCAAAATCAATGGGGCGGCTCCTTTGAATGAATGGGCTGCCCCCAAGGCATCTATGGGGCCGCCCCACGGAATCTATGGGGTCCAGCCCCATGGAATCTATGGGTCCAGCCCCACAGAATCTATGGGGCAGACCCAGCGAACCTACCCAACCCCCCCAAAATCAATGGGGCGGCTCCTTTGAATGAATGGGGCTGCCCCCACGGAATCTATGGGGCTGCCCACGGAATCTATGGGTCCGGCCCCACGGAATCTATGGGTCCAGCCCCACAGAATCTATGGGGCAGACCCAGCGAACCTACCCAACCCCCCCAAAATCAATGGGGCGGCTCCTTTGAATGAATGGGCTGTCCCCACGGAATCTATGGGGCCGCCCCACGGAATCTATGGGTCCAGCCCCACAGAATCTATGGGCAGCCCACTGAGTCCACCCAACCCCCCCAAAATCAATGGGGCGGCTCCTTTGAATGAATGGGGCTGCCCCCACGGAATCTATGGGGCCGCCCCACGGAATCTATGGGTCCAGCCCCACGGAATCTATGGGGAACCTACCCAAACCCCCCCCCAAATCAGCGGGGCAGCTCCTTTGAATGAATGGGGCTGCCCCCACGGAATCTATGGGGCCGCCCCATGGAATCTATGGGTCCAGCCCCACAGAATCTATGGGTCCAGCCCCACAGAATCTATGGGGCAGCCCCACTGAGTCCACCCAACCCCCCCCAAAATCAATGGGGCGGCTTCTTTAAATCAATGGGGCCAACCCAATGGCACTTATGGGGCTGCCCCACGGAATCTATGGGTCCGGCCCCACGGAATCTATGGGGCAGCCCTACAGAATCTATGGGGAACCTACCCAAACCCCCCCCCAAATCAGCGGGGCAGCTCCTTTGAATGAATGGGGCTGCCCCCAAGGTATCTATGGGGCCGCCCCACGGAATCTATGGGTCCAGCCCCACGGAATCTATGGGTCCAGCCCCACAGAATCTATGGGGCAGCCCCACTGAGTCCACCCAACCCCCCCAAAATCAATGGGCGGCTCCTTTGAATGAATGGGGCCAACCCAATGGCACTTATGGGGCCGCCCCACGGCATCTATGGGTCCGGCCCCACGGAATCTATGGGGCAGCCCCACAGAATCTATGGGGAACCTACCCAAACCCCCCCCCAAATCAGCGGGGCAGCTCCTTTGAATGAATGGGGCTGCCCCCACGGAATCTATGGGGCCGCCCCACGGCATCTATGGGTCCAGCCCCACAGAATCTATGGGTCCAGCCCCCTAACTCTCCCCTCCCTCCGCAGCTGGAGTCTCTGAAGGGGGACGAGAAGGAGGCGGAGGAGGGGGAGGACGACCGGGACAGCGCCAACGGGGAGGACGAGCCCTGAGCCCCTCCCCCACCCCCTGCCCCTCCCCCACCCCCTGCCCCTCCCCCACCCGCCCCTCCCCCACCCCCCGCCCCTCCCCCCACCGTCTTCGTGCTGTCGTGACCCCTCCCCCCCCCCCCTAAAATCCCCTCCCCCCCCCCCCCCTTTTTCGCGCTCGGTTTGGCCCCTCCCCCCCCTCCTCATCGCCCCTCCCCCACCCCGTGGCCCCTCCCCCCATCGCCCCTCCCCCACCCTCGTCGCCCCTCCCCCACCCCCATCGCCCCTCCCCCCACCCCCCTTTTAATTTTGATACCTCGTTACCGCGGCGATTAAAGGACGGATGGTTTGTAAGCCCGGGGGAGGGGGAGGGGCGTGACCCATAAGTGACAGCCCTGCCCCATAAGTGCCCCATAAGTGCCCCATTCCTGCCCCATAGATGCCCCAACGGCCCCTCTCCTGCCCCACAAGTGCCCCATAGGGCTCCTCCTGCCCCACAAGTGCCCTAGAGCCAGCCCCATAGGGCTCTTCCTGCCCCATAGCGCCGTTCCTGCCCCATAGATGCCCCTATGGCCTCTCTCCTGCCCCATAAGTGCCCCATAACCAGCCCCATAGGGCTCCTCCTGCCCCACAAGTGCCCCATAACCAGCCCCATAGGGCTCCTTCTGCCCCACAAGTGCCCCATAAGTGCCCCAGAGCCGGCCCCATAGATGCCCCAATGGCCCCTCTCCTGCCCCACAAGTGCCCCATAGGGGCTCCTCCTGCCCCATAGATGTCCCTTGAGCCCCTCTCCTGCCCCATAGCCTGCCCCATAGCGGCACTCCTGCCCCATAGATGCCTCTATGGCCCCTCTCCTGCCCCACAAGTGCCCCATAGGGTTCCTCCTGCCCCATAGATGCTCCGATGGCCCCTCTCCTGCCCCATAGCCTGCCCCATAGCGGCACTCCCGCCCCATAGATGCCTCTATGGCCCCTCTCCTGCCCCACAAGTGCCCCATAGCCTGCCTCATAGGCCTCCTACTGCCCCATAGCCTGCCCCATAGCGGCATTCCTGCCCCATAGATGCCCCTATGGCCCCTCTCCTGCCCCACAAGTGCCCCATAGGGCTCCTCCTGCCCCCATAGATGCTCCTATGGCCCCTCTCCTGCCCCATAAGTGCCCCATAGCCTGCCCCATAGGGCTCCTCCTGCCCCACAAGTGCCCTAGAGCCGGCCCCATAGGGCTCCTCCTGCCCCATAGCGCCGTTCCTGCCCCATAGATGCCCCTATGGCTCCTCTCCTGCCCCATAAGTGCCCCATGACCAGCCCCATAGGGCTCCTCCTGCCCCACAAGTGCCCCATAGGGCTCCTCCTGCCCCATAGATGCCCCAATGGCCCCTCTCCTGCCCCACAAGTGCCCCATAGGGCTCCTCCTGCCCCATAGATGCTCCTATGGCCCCTCTCCTGCCCCACAAGTGCCCCATAGGGCTCCTCCTGCCCCACAAGTGCCCCATAACCGGCCCCATAGGGCTGCTCCTGCCCCATAGCGCCGTTCCTGCCCCATAGATACCTCTATGGCCCCTCTCCTGCCCCATAGCCTGCCCCATAGGGCTCCTCCTGCCCCATAGATGCCTCTATGGCCCCTCTCCTGCCCCATAGCCTGCCCCATAGCGGCACTCCCGCCCCCATAGATGCCCCTATGGCCCCTCCCCTGCCCCATAAGTGCCCCATAACCAGCCCATAGGGCTCCTCCTGCCCCACAACTGCCCCATAGCCCCATTCCTGCCCCATAGATGTCCCTTGAGTCCCTCTCCTGCCCCATAGCCTGCCCCATAGCGGCACCTCCCCGCCCCATAGATGCCTCTATGGCCCTTCTCCTGCCCCACAAGTGCCCCATAACCAGCTCCATAGGGCTCCTCCTGCCCCACAAGTGCCCTAGAGCCGGCCCCATAGGGCTCCTCCTGCCCCATAGCGCCGTTCCTGCCCCATAGATGCCCCTATGGCTCCTCTCCTGCCCCATAAGTGCCCATGACCAGCCCCATAGGGCTCCTCCTGCCCCACAACTGCCCCATAGCCCCATTCCTGCCCCATAGATGTCCCTTGAGCCCCTCTCCTGCCCCATAAGTGCCCCATAACCAGCCCCATAGAGCTCCTCCTGCCCCACAAGTGCCCTAGAGCCGGCCCCATAGGGCTGCTCCTGCCCCATAGCGCCGTTCCTGCCCCATAGATGCCTCTATGGCCCTTCTCCTGCCCCACAAGTGCCCCATAGGGCTCCTCCTGCCCCACAAGTGCCCTAGAGCCAGCCCCATAGGGCTGCTCCTGCCCCATAGCGCCGTTCCTGCCCCATAGATGCCTCTATGGCTCCTCTCCTGCCCCATAAGTGCCCCATAACCAGCCCCATAGGGCTCCTCCTGCCCCACAAGTGCCCCATAGCCCCATTCCTGCCCCATAGATGTCCCTTGAGCCCCTCTCCTGCCCCATAGCCAGCCCCATAGCGGCACTCCTGCCCCATAGATGCCTCTATGGTCCCTCTCCTGCCCCATAAGTGCCCCATAACCAGCCCCATAGGGCTCCTCCTGCCCCATAGCGCCGTTCCTGCCCCATAGATGCCCCTACGGCCCCTCCCCTGCCCCACAAGTGCCCCATAACCAGCCCCATAGGGCTCCTCCTGCCCCACAAGTGCCCCATAGAGCTCCTCCTGCCCCACAAGTGCCCTAGAGCCAGCCCCATAGGGCTCCTCCTGCCCCATAGCGCCGTTCCTGCCCCATAGATGCCTCTATGGCCCCTCTCCTGCCCCACAAGTGCCCCATAGGGCTCCTCCCGCCCCATAGATGCTCCTATGGCCCCTCTCCTGCCCCATAGCCAGCCCCATAGCGGCACTCCTGCCCCATAGATGCCTCTATGGCCCCTCTCCTGCCCCACAAGTGCCCCATAACCAGCCCCATAGGGCTCCTCCTGCCCCACAACTGCCCTAGAGCCGGCCCCATAGGGCTCCTCCTGCCCCATAGCGCCGTTCCTGCCCCATAGATGCCCCCATGGCCCCTCTCCTGCCCCACAAGTGCCCCATAACCAGCCCCATAGGGCTCCTCTCCTGCCCCACAAGTGCCCCATAAGTGCCCCACAGCCGGCCCCATAGATGCCCCTATGGCCCCTCTCCTGCCCCACAAGTGCCCCATAGGGCTCCTCCTGCCCCATAGATGCTCCTATGGCCCCTCTCCTGCCCCACAAGTGCCCCATAGAGCTCCTCCTGCCCCACAAGTGCCCCATAACCGGCCCCATAGGGCTGCTCCTGCCCCATAGCGCCGTTCCTGCCCCATAGATACCTCTATGGCCCCTCTCCTGCCCCATAGCCTGCCCCATAGGGCTCCTCCTGCCCCATAGATGCTCCTATGGCCCCTCTCCTGCCCCATAGCCTGCCCCATAGCGGCACTCCCGCCCCATAGATGCCCCTATGGCCCCTCCCCTGCCCCATAAGTGCCCCATAACCAGCCCCATAGGGCTCCTCCTGCCCCACAAGTGCCCCATAGCCCCATTCCTGCCCCATAGATGTCCCTTGAGTCCCTCTCCTGCCCCATAGCCTGCCCCATAGCGGCACTCCTGCCCCATAGATGCCCCTATGGCCCCTCTCCTGCCCCACAAGTGCCCCATAACCAGCCCCATAGGGCTCCTCCTGCCCCACAACTGCCCTAGAGCCAGCCCCATAGGGCTGCTCCTGCCCCATAGCGCCGTTCCTGCCCCATAGATGCCTCTATGGCCCCTCTCCTGCCCCACAAGTGCCCCATAGGGCTCCTCCTGCCCCATAGATGCTCCTATGGCCCTTCTCCTGCCCCATAGCCTGCCCCATAGCGGCACTCCCGCCCCATAGATGCCCCTATGGCTCCTCTCCTGCCCCACAAGTGCCCCATAGCCTGCCCCATAGGCCTCCTACTGCCCCATAGCCAGCCCCATAGCGGCATTCCTGCCCCATAGATGCCCCTATGGCCCCTCTCCTGCCCCACAAGTGCCCCATAGGGCTCCTCCTGCCCCATAGATGCTCCTATGGCCCCTCTCCTGCCCCATAACCAGCCCCATAGCGCCGTTCCTGCCCCATAGATGCCTCTATGGCCCCTCTCCTGCCCCACAAGTGCCCCATAACCAGCCCCATAGGGCTCCTCCTGCCCCACAAGTGCCCTAGAGCCGGCCCCATAGGGCTCCTCCTGCCCCATAGCGCCGTTCCTGCCCCATAGATGCTCCTATGGCCCCTCTCCTGCCCCATAGCCTGCCCCATAGCGGCACTCCTGCCCCATAGATGCCTCTATGGTCCCTCTCCTGCCCCATAAGTGCCCCATAACCAGCCCCATAGGGCTCCTCCTGCCCCACAACTGCCCCATAGCCCCATTCCTGCCCCATAGATGCCTCTATGGTCCCTCTCCTGCCCCACAAGTGCCCCACCGCCTGCCCCATAGGGCTGCTCCTGCCCCACAAGTGCCCCATAGGGCTCCTCCCGCCCCACAAGTGCCCCATAGCAGCACTCCTGCCCCACAGATGCCCCTATGGCCCTTCCCCTGCCCCACAAGTGCCCCATAGGGCCTACTCCTGCCCCACAGATTCCCCTCACCACCACCTCCAGAGGCCTCGGCCCCTCCCAAGATGGCGCCGCCCACGTGACTTCTTGACCTTCCCAAGATGGCGGCCGCGGGGAGGGGGGGGGGGTGGGGCGGGCGGCGCTCTCCCCCAATCCAAGATGGCGGCGCCCACGTGGTGCTCGGCCCCTCCCAAGATGGCGGCGCCCACGGAGGAACCCGGACCTTCCCAAGATGGCGGCGGCCGCGGGGGAGGGGGTGGGTGGGCGTGGCCTCGGGAGGGGGCGTGGCTTCGGGAGGGGGGCGGGGTCTCGGCACCACCAAAGCCCTTTATTAACGACGAGGGTAATTAATGGGGGGGGGGGGGGATAACGATAGGGGGAGTTAATTAACCCCGGGGAGGGGCTAATTAATCCCAGGGGGGCTAATTAACCACTGGGTGGGGCTAATTAACCCTTGATGGGGCTAATTAACCCCCCTTGATTGGGCTAATTAACCACTGGGGGGGGCTAATTAACCCTTGAGGGGGCCTAATTAACCCTTGATGGGGCTAATTAACCCTTGATGAGGCTAATTAACCCTTGATGGGGCTAATTAAGTCCTGGGTGGGGCTAATTAACCCTTGAGGGGGGCTAATTAACCCCTTTGAGGGGGCTAATTAACCCCTGGGGGGGCTAATTAACTCCTGGGTGGGGCTAATTAACCCTTGATGGGGCTAATTAACCCCTGGGTGGGGCTAATTAACCCTTGAGGGGGGCTAATTAACCCTTGAGGGGGCTAATTAACCCTTGATGGGGCTAATTAACCCCTGGGTGGGGCCAATTCTCCCCCTGGGGGTGTTAATTACCCCGGGGGGGTGTTAATTACCCCCCCTTCCCCCCCCCCCCCCGTGGCTAATTAGCGGGAGGGAGCTCGTTAAGGGGCTGGGGCTCGTTAAGCGGCGGGGGGGGGGGGCGCCCGTTAACGACCGGCGAGAGCGGAGACGGGACCCGGATCCCAGTGAAGGCGAAGGTCTGCCCAGTACAAACCAGTATAAACCAGTATGGACCAGTATAAACCAGTACAAACCAGTATGGACCAGTATAAACCAGTACAAACCAGTATAGACCGGTACAGACCAGTACGGACCAGTACAGGCCTGCTGGGAACCAACCACTGCCCCCCCACTGCCCCCAAACCCCCTCCTGCACCATCCCAGTATAAACCAGTATGGACCAGTATAAACCCCCAAACTGCTCCCAGTCCCTCCCAGTAACCCCAGTCCCCTCCCAGTGCCTCCTAATCCCATCCCAGTCCCTCCCAGTATAAACCAGTGCCTCCCAGTGCCCCTGAACCCCCTCCCAGTCCCCCCCAATCCCCTCCCACTTCCCTCGGTGCCCCCCAGTCCCATCCCAGTATATACCAGTATGTCCCAGTCCCGTCCCAGTGCCCCCCAGGCCCCCCAAACCCCCTCCCAGTCCTTCCCACTCCCCCCCCAGTTTATCCCAGTCCCCCCCAATCCCCTCCCAGTGCCTCCCAGTATAAAGCAGTGCCTTACAGTTCCCTCCCAGTGCCCCCAAACCCCCTCCCAGTTCCTTCCAAGTCCCTCCCAGTCCCATCCCACTGCTTCCCAGTGCCCCATAACCTCCTCCCAGTTCATCCCAATCCCCCCCCAGTCCCTCCCAGTTCATCCCAGTCCCTCCCAGTTCACTCCCAGTGCCCCCAAATCCCCTCCCAGTTCACTCCCAGTCCCTCCCAGCTCACTCCCAGTTCACTCCCAGTATAAACCAGTCCCCCCCAGTCCCTCCCAGTTCACTCCCAGTATAAACCAGTCCCCCCCAATCCCTCCCAGTTCATTCCAGTCCCCCCCCAGTCCCTCCCAGTTCACTCCCAGACCCTCCCAGTATAAACCAGTCCCCCCCAGTCCCTCCCAGTTCACTCCCAGGTCCTCCCAGTATAACCAATCCCCTCCCAGTCCCCCCCAGTCCCTCCCAGTTCACTCCCAGGTCCTCCCAGTATAAACCAATCCCCCCCCAGTCCCTCCCAGTTCACTCCCAGTCCCTCCCAGTTCACTCCCAGACCCTCCCAGTAGAAACCAATCCCCTCCCAGTCCCTCCCAGTTCATCCCAGTCCCCCCCCAGTCCCTCCCAGTTCACTCCCAGTTCACTCCCAGTATAAACCAGTCCCTCCCAGTTCACTCCCAGACCCTCCCAGTACAAACCAATCCCCTCCCAGTCCCTCCCAGTCCCCCCCAGTCCCTCCCAGTTCACTCCCAGATCCTCCCAGTATAAACCAGTCCCCCCCAGTCCCTCCCAGTTCACTCCCAGTTCACTCCCAGTATAAACCAGTCCCCCCCAGTCCCTCCCAGTTCACTCCCAGATCCTCCCAGTATAAACCAATCCCCTCCCAGTCCCTCCCAGTTCATCCCAGTCCCTCCCAGTTCACTCCCAGATCCTCCCAGTATAAACCAATCCCCCCCCAAGTCCCTCCCAATCCCCTCCCAGTTCATCCCAGTCCCTCCCAGTCCCTCCCAGTATAAACCAGTCCCCCCCAGCCCCTCCCAGTTCATCCCAGTCCCCCCCCAGTCCCTCCCAGTTCACTCCCAGTCCCTCCCAGTATAAACCAATCCCCCCCAAACCCCCTCCCAGTCCCCCCCAAGCCCCGCCCCCTTCCCCTCACCTGATTGGCCAGCAGGGCGCAGAGCCGCCCCAGGAAGGCCAGCAGGTGGGCGTGTCTCCGGCGAGGCTCCGCCCACCCGGGGGGCAGGCCACGCCCCCCCCCCGCCCCCAGGCCACGCCCCCAAAAGGGTTAAGCCGCGCCCCATCCGCCCCCTCCATTGACTCCCATAGCCCCGGCCCCGCCCCCTCCTCGAAGCCCCGCCCCCCCGGGAGGGTTAAGCCCCGCCCCCTTGGGAGGGTTAAGCCCCGCCCCCCCTGCCCCACATACGGCCTGTGCGTAGCCCCCCAGGCGACCCTCAGCCCCACACCCCGCCCCATAACTACCCCATAGCGACCCCCCCTGCCCCATAGCGACCCCCCCTGCCCCACACCCTGCCCCATAGCGCCCCTCTGCCCCATAGATCTGCCCCATAGTGCTCCTGCCCCATAGCTCTGCCCCACATACGGCCTGTTCATAGACACCCAGGAAGCCCTCTGCCCCTGTGGGGCAGGGTATGGGGATCTATGGGGCAGGGGAGGGGTCTGTGGGGCAGGGAGGGATCTATGGGGCAGGGGGGTCTCTATGGGGCAGGGGGCGGGGCTAATGCCACCTGGGGAGGGATCTATGGGGCTGGAGACGGGATCTATGGGGCAGGGGAGAGGATCTATGGGGCTGGAGAGGGGATCTATGGGGCTGGAGAGGGGATCTATGGGGCAGGGGAGAGGATCTATGGGGCAGGGGGGTGGATCTATGGCACTGGAGTGGGGATCTATGGGGCAGGGGAGGGATCTATGGGGCAGGGGAGGATCTATGGGGCTGGAGAGGGGACCTATGGGGCTGGAGACGGATCTATTTGGCAGGGGAGAGGATCTATGGGGCTGGAGTGGGGATCTATGGGGCAGGGGAGGATCTATGGGGCTGGAGAGGGGATCCATGGGGCATGGGAGAGGATCTATGGGGCTGGAGAGGGGATCTATGGGGCAGGGGAGGATCTATGGGGCTGGAGAGGGGATCTATGGGGCAGGGGAGAGGATCTATGGGGCTGGAGAGGGGATCTATGGGGCTGGAGAGGGGATCTATGGGGCAGGGAAGGGGATCTATGGGGCTGGAGAGGGGATCTATGGGGCGGGGGGGTGGATCTATGGGGCTGGAGAGGGGATCTATGGGGCAGGGGAGGGACCTATGGGGCTGGAGAGGGGATCTATGGGGCAGGGGAGGATCTATGGGGCTGTAGAGGGGATCTATGGGGCAGGGGAGGGATCTATGGGGCAGGGGAGGATCTATGGGGCTGGAGAGGGATCTATGGGGCAGGGGAGGGATCTATGGGGCTGGAGAGGGGATCTATGGGGCAGGGGAGGGACCTATGGGGCTGGAGAGGGGATCTATGGGGCAGGGGAGGATCTATGGGGCTGTAGAGGGGATCTATGGGGCAGGGGAGGGATCTATGGGGCAGGGGAGGATCTATGGGGCTGGAGAGGGATCTATGGGGCTGGAGAGGGATCTATGGGGCTGGAGAGGGGATCTATGGGGCAGGGGAGGGACCTATGGGGCTGGAGAGGGGATCTATGGGGCAGGGGAGGATCTATGGGGCTGGAGAGGGGATCTATGGGGCAGGGGAGAGGATCTATGGGGCAGGGGGGTGGATCTATGGCGCTGGAGTGGGGATCTATGGGGCAGGGGAGGGATCTATGGGGCTGGAGAGGGGATCTATGGGGCAGGGGAGGGGATCTATGGGGCAGGGGAGGATCTATGGGGCGGCGGGGTGGATATATGGGGCTGGAGAGGGGATCTATGGGGCAGGGGAGAGGATCTATGGGGCAGGGGAGGGTATCTATGGGGCGGGGGGGTGGATCTATGGGGCAGGGGAGAGGATCTATGGGGCAGGGGAGGGATCTATGGGGCTGGAGTGGGGATCTATGGGGCAGGGGAGGATCTATGGGGCTGGAGAGGGGATCTATGGGGCTGGGGAGAGGATCTATGGGGCTGGAGAGGGGATCTATGGGACTGGAGAGGGGATCTATGGGGCGGGGGAGGGATCTATGGGGCAGGGGAGGGGATCTATGGGGCTGGAGAGGGGATCTATGGGGCAGGGGAGGGTATCTATGGGGCAGGGGAGGATCTATGGGGCGGGGGAGGGGATCTATGGGGCAGGAGAGGGGATCTATGGGGCGGGGGAGGGGATCTATGGGGCAGGGGAGGGTATCTATGGGGCGGGGGGGTGGATCTATGGGGCAGGATACCCTGGGGGGGTCCCGTCCCTTCTGCGCATGCGCGGCTCCTCCCGCTCCCCCCCCGGGGGAGGGTGGGTGGGCGGTTCCCGGCGCAGTCACGTGGGGGCGGCGCGGCGGGGGCGTGGCCTTGGCGGTCACGTGGGACGGGGGAGGAAGGGGCGGGGGGGGGGGGGGGAAGGAGGAGGAGGGAGGCGGGAACCTAAAATGGCGGCGCCCGCGGAGGAGGCGGCGGCGGCGGCGGCGGCCGAGGAGGGGGACGGGGACGAGGAGGCGCTGAAGAAGCTGGAGGTGGGGGTTTGGGGGGGTTTTGGGGAGGGGGGGGGGTCCCCTTTTTGGGGGGGGGGTCTTCGAGTTTTGGGTCCCCTTTTTTGGGGGGGGGGCGCTGAGGGGTAGGCCCGAAGCCCTGAGGCGCCATTTTTGGGGGGGTCCCCAACCCCTGTGCTTGCTTTGGGGGGGGGTCTGTGGGGCAGGGGAAGGATCTGTGGGGCAGGGGAGGGGTCTGTGGGGCAGGGGAGGAGTCTGTGGGTCAGGGAAGGGGGTCTGTGGGGCAAGGGAGGGATCTATGGGGCAGGGGATGAGTCTGTGGGTTAGGGAAGG
>NW_027415407.1:0-12071 GCF_964106895.1 Numenius arquata | reverse complement strand
CCTGGGGCTCCAGGTTGCCCTTTCCATCCAAGTAGGAGACGTGAACTGGAAGAGAAGGTGACGGTGATGACCACGATGGTGGCCACCAAGGCGTTGGGGACACGGACAGGTAGGAAGGGGGGCGGAGGGGGGGGGTTTGTTGGTCATGGGGGCCCCCCCCCCCCCCCCCCCCCCCTCACCTCGCACGGCCGTCTCGGCACAGCCCTTGGGGATGTTGGTGGCCAAGGCCAGCTCCACCAGGTTGACCTCTCGGTCCTCCTGGAAGTAGAGCTCGCCCTCCTTGATGGCCCGGAAGGGTAAGGAATCCTGGGAGCCGTAACCACACACCGCCTGGGAGGGGACACTGTGGTGGCATCTGACCCCCCCCCGCTCTTGTCTCATCCCTCCCCCAACTCCCCCCCACCCCCCCCCAAAGCCACCTCCCCCCCACCCCAAGGGACACAGAGACCCGTGGGGATAGGTAGGACCACCAGTGTCCCCAGTTCCACCAGTGTCTCCAGCCCCACCAAGGTCCCCACCGGTGTCCCCAACCCCACCGGTGTCCCCATTTCACTGGTGTACCCAATCCCACCAGCCTCCTGGCCTCACCAGTGTCCCCAACCCCACCAGTGTCCCCATCCCACCAGCGTCCCCGCCCCACCGGTGTCCCCACCAGTGTCCCAGACCCAAGAGTGTCCCCAACCCCACCAGTGTCCCCAACCCCACCAGTGTCCCCACCAGTGTCCCAGACCCAAGAGTGTCCCCAACCCCACCAGTGTCCCCAATGGTGTTCCCAACCCCACCAGTGTCCCCAACCCCACCAGTGTCCCCAATGGTGTTCCCAACCCCACCAGTGTCCCCAACCCCACCAGTGTCCCCAATGGTGTTCCCAACCCTACCAGTGTCCCCCAGCCCCACCAGTGTCCCTGTCCCACCGGTGTCCCCAACAGTCCCCCAGCCCAACCAGTGTCCTCCAGCCCCACCAGAGCCCCCAGCCCCACCGGTGTCCTCGTCCCACCGGTGTCCCCAATGATGTCCCAGCCCCACCGGTGTCCCCGTCTCACTGGTGTCCCCGTCCCACCGGAGCCCCCATCCCACTGGTGTCCCCCAGCCCAACCAGTATCTTCTAGCCCCACTGGTATCCCCAGTCCCACCGATGTCCCCAACCCCACCGGTGTCTCCAGTGGTGTCCCCGTCCCACCAGTGTCCCCAACCCACTGGTGTCCCCAACCCCACCGGTGTCTCCAGTGGTGTCCCCGTCCCACCAGTGTCCCCAACCCCACCGGTGTCCCCAACCCACTGGTGTCCCCAACCCCACCGGTGTCTCCAGTGGTGTCCCCGTCCCACCAGTGTCCCCAACCCCACCGGTGTCCCCAACCCACTGGTGTCCCCAACCCCACCGGTGTCTCCAGTGGTGTCCCCGTCCCACCGGTGTCCCCAGCCCCACCGGACACCCCCTCCCCGTCCGTTGCACCTCGACGTTACTCCACCGCAGCGCCCGGTTAAAGTCCTCCACCGTCAGTTTGCGCCGCCGGGTGTGTTTCATGAACTGGGAGCTATTCTAGGGGGAGGGACGGGGACAAGGGACACCGTCACCGGGACCGGGCCCGTCACCGGGACCGACACCGGGGGTGGGGGGGGAAGCAAGGCCGAAGGCCCGCGCCTCCCCCGCCCCCTAGCCCTGCGTGGGGTACCTGCGTGGCCTCCCGCAACCGGTAACAAACGTCCTCGGCCAACAAAGCCGCCACCTCGTCGCTGAGCTCCAGCCCGGTGCTCTCCGCCATCAACCGCACCGACTCCCGCGGCAGCTCCACGAACCGCCGCTCCTCCCGCTCCGCCATGGCTGCGCGCCTTCCGCCGCCGGCCCCGCCCACCCGGGGGGCGGAGTCATGCAAATCAGGCAGGGAGGGGGCGTGGTTAGGGCGTGCCGCAAGTCCCCCGGCGAATGGGAAGCGGGGAGGGGGGCGGAGTTTGGAGAAGAGGGGGCGGGGTTTGGGATGAGGGCGGGGTTTGGAGATAGGGGCGGGTTTTCCGGGTGGCTGCAAATAAAAGGGTGGGGTTATGGTAATTAACATCGGGAAGGCTCGAAGGGGATGATGGGAGCTACCGATGCGGAGGAATTCGGGGTGCGGCGGGGGGAGTGGGTGCCCCAAAATCGGTCAGAAGGTGCGGAAAAGGTGGGGAAAGAAGCGGGAAGCGGAGTAGGGGGGTCGGTACCGACGGGGGGAGCAGCTCCACGAACCGCCGCTCCGCCAGGGCTGCGCGCTTCCGCCACCGGCCCCGCCCACCGAGGGGGCGGGAACATGCAAATCAGAAAACAGGGGGCGTGGTAAATACCGAGGGGGCGTGGGTACCTGGTGCCGCAAGGGGAACCGGGGGCGGGGTTTGCGGGGAGAGGGGGTGCGCAAAGAGAGGGGCGTGGTTATGCTAATTAGATGGTGGAGGGAGTGGAACGGCATGATGGGGCTCCCGATGCGGAGGATTTCGGGGTGTAACGGGGGGTGGGCGCCCGGAAACCGGGAGAAAGATGCGGGAGAGAGGTGGGGAGGAGGGCGAAGAGCGGTGAGGGGAGCTCGGTACCGGCAGGGCGGGGGTGTCCGTGATGTAGGGAAGAGTGTTTGTGCATGGGTTGCGGTGGTCGGTGAGGGTCGGGTATCGCTTCTCGGCCTTTTGGCTAAGATCAAGTGTAGTATCTGTTCTTATCAGTTTAATATCTGATACGTCCTCGATGAGAGGACTTTATATTAAACGGATTTTTGGGTTCGGGAGTTGGACCCGGAGCTTGCTCCCTCCGCTCCGCGCATCGTCCCGGTATTGCAGTGCCTCCGGGAACGGTGCACCTTCTCCCCCACTCTCGGGGGATTCTTCCGCCGGTTAAAGATAGAACGAAGCAGCTGCTCTCTGTTTCACGCGCGCTCCAGGTGGGTCCATTCCCCCGGTTACCGGGAGCCCCGTTGAGGGAGGCGCTCGCCGCCCGCTCGCTGAGAAGGAGCCGTTGGTGGGTCCCGCCCGTCGCCTGCCCGAGGACACCTTCAACCGTGGCTGCTCCTCCCGGTTCCATCCCATCCCGTCCCCCCGGGCCCCTTTTCTGCCACTTTTCCCTCACTTTTTGCAGCGTTTTTCCTACCGGGGACGTGGCGGGGAGGGAGCGGAGCCCCAGAACAGAGGCGACAAAGAGGGGGGGGTTTCTACACCCTGAAAGGGGGGGGATTTTTGGCAGTAAAAGGTCCGTTTTGCAGCCGCGGTCCCCTGTTTTCCCGAAGGAGGTGAGGCCTGTGGAGTCCAGGCTGGGGTGGGGGGGGGCAATGGAAGGGAGGAAAAAGGAGAAAAGGGGGAGAGAGGAGAAAAAGGGAGAAAAGAGGGGAGAAAAATGAGGGGAGGGGTGAGGAAAGAGGAGAGAAAAGGAGAGAAGCGGAGAAAAGAGGAAAAAGGAGAAAAGAGGAAAAAGGGGAAAAGAGGAAAAAGGGGAAAAGAGGAAAAAGGGGAAAAGAGGCGAGAAAAAAATAGTAAAAAACAGTTAAGAGGAGAGAAAAGAGGAGGAAAAAAAAGTAAAAAAAGAGTTAAGAGCAGAGAAAAGAGGAGAAAAAATAGGAGAGGGAAAAAAGAGAAAATAGAAAAAATAGAAAAAAGAGGGGGGAAAGGAGGAGAAAAGAGGACAGATAAGAAAAGAGAAAAAAGGAGAACAGCGAAGAGAAGGGGGAAGAGAAAATAAAATAGAAGGGAAAATATAAGAGACGAGAAAAAAAGCGAAAATAAAAGGGAAAATAGAAGAGAGAAGAAACGAGAGTAGAAGCGGGCGGAGGGCGAAGGGGCGGGGCTAATGCGATTCGGGGCGGAGATATGCAAAGTAAAGCAGCAGCGGTCACGATGGGGACTCCGGGAGCCTCCGATGAAGAGGAATTTGGGGTATTTCGGGGGTTGTTACCTCAAAACCCCACTAGAACGTGCGGAAAATGTGGGCAGCGGAGCGGGGAGCGATGGGGGGGGGTTCGGTACCGGAGTTGGGGGGGGGGGGGGGGGGGGGGGCAGCTCCAGGAACGGCCGCCCTTCCCGCTCCCCGCTCCGCCATAGCTGCGGGGCCCCGCCCGGCGAGGGGCGGGACTATGCAAATCAGACACCGAAGGGGGGGCGTGGTTAGGCGGAGCCGCGAGGGGACCCGAGGTGGGGTTGCGGAGAGGGGGGTGAATGCAAGGAGGGGGCGTGGTTATGCTAATTAGATGGTGGAGGGAGTGGAACGGCATGATGGGAGCTCCCGATGCGAAGGATTTCGGGGTGTAACGGGGGGTGGGCGCCCCGAAACCGGGAGGAACGTGCGGGAGAAAGTGGGGAGCGAAGCGGGGAGCGGTGAACGGGGTTCGGTACCGGCGCGGGGCGGGGGTGGCCGTGACGTAGGGGAGGGTGTTTGTGCATGGGGTGCGGTGGTCGGTGAGAATCGGGTATCGCTTCTCGGCCTTTTGGCTAAGATCAAGTGTAGTATCTGTTCTTATCAGTTTAATATCTGATACGTCCTCGATGAGAGGACTTTATATTAAACGGATTTTTGGGTTCAGGAGTTGGACCCGGAGCTTGCTCCCTCCGCTCCGCGCATCGTCCCGGTATTGCAGTGCCTCCGGGAACGGTGCACCTTCTCCCCCACCTTTGGGGGATCCTTCCGCCGGTTAAAAATAGAACGAATAAATTATAGCAATGGGAGGTCTTTTTCTTCTTCCCCGTTCCAGCACCTCACGCGTAGCCCCCGCAACTGCCGCCACTTCTCCCAGGACTTCAGGCACTACAAACCCGATTATCCATCGCTCTAACCCCCCCCCCCCCATCCCAGTGCCCCAGTTTTTCGACCCACATGGCGGCCCTCACGGGCTTCCTCCAGCCTCATAAATTCCCCCAACTCCTCCCCCCTCAAACATCCTCGTGCTCCATGGACTAGGCCGAGAACACACAAACACACACCCACACCCCCCCCCCCCCCCCAAGTGCCCCGTTCCCATCTATAGGTGCCCCACGTGCCTTAGCTCTTTCCTCGAGAACCATCCGCAGCTCTCCACCCATCTCCCTGCCCCACAGAGTTCCCCAGACACGCTCTGGCCCCACATCCCTCCGAGAGTTGGTCTTTTACAGCCCTATGCATAAATAAATACCAACCCCTCCGCTCATGTATATCTTAAAGCCCCACAGCCGTTCATCAACACGCGCCGCGGATCTTTGAAGACCCGTTAACAGCCTCCCTCACTCCCGGTGAAACTCAGTTCTTCTCTTTAACCGGCGGAAGGATCCCCCAAAGGTGGGGGAGAAGGTGCACCGTTCCCGGAGGCACTGCAATACCGGGACGATGCGCGGAGCGGAGGGAGCAAGCTCCGGGTCCAACTCCCGAACCCAAAAATCCGTTTAATATAAAGTCCTCTCATCGAGGACGTATCAGATATTAAACTGATAAGAACAGATACTACACTTGATCTTAGCCAAAAGGCCGAGAAGCGATACCCGATTCTCACCGACCACCGCACCCCATGCACAAACACCCTTCCCTACGTCACGGCCACCCCCGCCCCGCGCCGGTACCGAGCCCCCCCTCACCGCTCTTCGCCCTCCTCCCCACCTCTCTCCTGCACCCTTCCTCCGGTTTCGGGGCGCCACCCCCCGTTACACCCCGAAATCCTCCGCATCGGGAGTCCCATCATGCCGTTCCACTCCCTCCACCATCTATTTAGCATAACCACGCCCCTCTCTTTGCGCACCCCCTCTCCCCGCAAACCCCGCCCCCGGTTCCCCTTGCGGCACCAGGTACCCACGCCCCCTCGGTGTTTACCACGCCTCCCTCGGTGTCTGATTTGCATATCCCCGCCCCCTCTGTGGGGGGGGCACCGCCGGAAGGCGCGCAGCCATGGCGGAAGATGAAGAGCGGCGGTTCGTGGAGCTGCTCCCCCCGCCGGTACCGACCCCCCCCACTCCGCTTCCCGCTTCCTTCCCCACCTTTCCCGCCCCCTCTGACCGGTTTTGGGGCACCCACCCCCCCCGCCGCACCCCGAATTCCTCCGCATCGGTAGCTCCCATCATCCCCTTCGAGCCGTCCCTCTGAGGGACTGATTTGCATAGACACGCCCTAGTCCGAAATAGCCCCGCCCCGGCTTTTTTTTATTTTCTCTTTTTTCCCTTTTCTCTCGCTTTTTCTCATTTTATTCTCTTTTTTCCCCTTTCTCCTCCTTTTTCTCCTCTTTTTACCCTTTTCTCTCGGTTTTTTTTTTTCCTCATTTTTTTCTCTTTTTCCTCCTCTTTTTTCCCTTTTCTTTTTTTTCCTCCTCTTTTTCCCCTTTTCTCCTCTTTTTAGTCTCTTTTCTCCTCTTTTCCCCCTCAGGATTTACCCCCCCCCTCCCGTCCCTCCCCCCCCCAGACGCTGCCCCACAACAGGAGGAGTTAGAAAACTCTCCAAAAAGCAGCAAAACTCCCCAAAAAGAGGACACGGCTGCAAAATAAACCTTTTATTGCCCAAAATAAACCTTTTATTGCCCAAAATAAACTTTTTATTCCCCCCCCCCAAAAAAAATACTTTCAGGGTACAAAAACCCCCTCCCCATTTTGGGGGTCCGGGCCCCCCCCAGCCCCCCCCTCCAGCCGCTGCCTCACGGCGAGGGGGAGGAAACTCTCCAAAAAGTGGAAAAAGTCCCGAAAAAGGGGTTGGGGGGGGGTGGGGGAGGGGAAAAAGCGCAGTAAAACCTGGGTGGGGGTGGGGGTGGGCGGTGACCCGGAATCGCAGCAGCGGCTCCGGGGTCCCCCCCGTGTCCCTTTGTCCCCCCGTGTCCCCTCGTGCCGTGGTGTCCCCTCGTCCTTCCATGTCCGCTTGTCCCTCGACGTCCCCTTGTCCTTCCGTGTCCCCTCGTGCCGTGGTGTCCCCTCTGTCCCCTTGTCCTTCCATGTCCCCTTGTCCCTCGACATCCCGTTGTCCTTCCGCGTCCCCTCGTGTCACTGTGTCCCCTCGTCCCATGACGTCCTGTTGTCCCACGGTGTCCCCTCGTCCTTCCGTGTCCCCTCGTGCCACCGTGTCCCCTCGTACTTCCATGTCCCCTTGTCCCTCGACGTCCCGTTGTCCCACGGTGTCCCCTCGTGCCACCGTGTCCCCTCTGTCCCCTTGTCCTTCCATGTCCCCTTGTCCCTCGACATCCCGTTGTCCTTCTGTGTCCCCTCGTCCCACGACGTCCCCCTGTCCCTCGCTGTCCCCTCGTCCCACGATGACCTCTGACACCTTCCGTTCCAGCTCCAGGCTGTCACCGGGGGGGTTGTTCCGGGTGTCCCCCCCTCGGCAAAGCCACCTCCGGACCCTCCGTCGTCCCTCCCAGACGCGGTGCCGGAGGACGCAGTTCCAACTCGTCACCTCCTCGGTGACATCCAGGCGTCTTTTCTTCCCGGGGGGGCCGTCGCAGCCGTTTGTCACCTCCGGCCGGTGACGTTTGTCACTGGTTGCCGGCGGCGGGAGCCCCGATTCCTCTCGGGGGATCCCCCCCAGTGACACCCCCCCCCGGGTGACACAACCGCACTTGAGAACGTCCCTCAAAACGTAAACCACGGCCCCGCAAACGTCCCCAAAACCGGGAGCCGGGTGACCCCCCCCCCGCAAAAGGGATGAAGATGAGGAAGACGCCGTCGGTGACGTCGGTGACGTCCCCGGGACCCGCTCGGAAAAGGCGAATTAAACCCCAGATTCGGTTTTTGGGGGATTTTTGTAAATATTGTAAACTCCGACAATATTTAGCGGCTTCTCGACAGCGATGACCCAAAAGGGTCACCGTTTTGGGGGGGACGTTGCCCCCCACGTTGTGATTCAGTTCAAAAGGGTCCTGAAGGTTCAAAGGTCCCACTTTGAAACCCGGGGGGAGGGGGCGGGGGGGGGAAGGTAAAGGCAAAGCCTGACCTTCTCGAGGCGAAATCAGGTGCCCCCCGAAATCGAAATCGCCCCAAAAATGGAAAAATTGAGCCAAAAGGGAACCTGAAAGAATAAAGTGGGGGGGGGGGGAAAGGCGGGGGGGGTTTTGGGGGATTTAGGGACACACACACCCCCCCCCCCCCGACATCTGGGAGAGCTTTAAGACACCCCCAAACCCCATGGGAGAGACCTGGGACACACCCCCCCCCCCCAAACTTCAGGCCCCCCCGCCCCAAATCCCTGGGACACCCCCCCAAACCCCTGGGAAAGCCCAAGCCCCGAATCCCCAAGACTCCTGAAGTCCCTGGAAGAGCCCTGGGCCCCTCCAAACCCCTCAAGAACCCCCCCAAAATCCCCAGGGACCCCCCCCCAAATCCCTGGGACTCCCCCCAAACCCCCAGGACACCCCCCCCCCCCCCAAATCCCCAGAGCTCTCCCCCATATCCCTGGGAACAGCTCCAGCCCCAAATCCCCAGGAAAACCCTGGGGGGCCCCCTGCAAACCCCAGACACCCCCCCCCCCCCCAAAATCCCCAGGGACCCCCCCCAAACCCTTCCAGGAGCCTCCCCCCCCAATATGTGTGTGTGTCCGTGTGTGTCCCCCCCCCTCCGGGGACTCACAGGGACTCTCCGTGTTGGCGCTGGGCTCCAACACCGCCGGGTCCTGGGGGAAGGTACAATCCCATCCGGCCACCACCGCCCGTGTCCTCGTCCCCTGGGGGGGGGCAAAAAAGACCCTTAAGAGGGACACGGTGGGGGGGGACGGGGACGGGTGGGGGGCAACCTTACCTGCCATGTCCCGCAGGCGGGTGACGGGGGGGAGCACGGGGGGGGTCGCGGGTTTGAAGGAAAAAGAGCACCAGAAGGGTCAGGGCGTAATTATTGAGGAGGGGTCCTCCCCCGGAGGGGTTTCCTGGGGGCGGGAAGGGGGGAAAAAAGGGGGTGTCAGGGCTTTGTCACTTCAAGGTGGGGGGGGGGAACAAAGGACACCCCCAAGGTTGGAAATTTGGGGGGGGGGGAGGAATCGTCCCCCCCGTTGTCACCTGCCAGGTTTTGTCGTTTGGCCCAAAGTCTGATGGCGTAAACCAAGGGTCTGACCCGGGGGTCGGTTTGGGAGCAGAAAAGGAGGAAACGGGTGTTGAAAAGAGCCAATCTAAAGGACAAAGCGACATCAGAGGGGACAAGAAAATGTCACCAAACCCTCCCCTCCCACCACCACCCCCCCCCCACTTTACCTGTTATCGATGGAGATGTCACCGGCCAAACCCGACTGCTTGTGGGAGAACTTGACGACGGGGGCGACGGGCGGCGGGGACGGGGCGGACGCGGCGGACGCCGGGGACGCAGCGACGAAGGACGGAGGTCACCAGGTCCAGGAGTTGGGACGAGGAAGGGTTTGTCCCCAAATCTACGTCACTTAAAAGGGACTCCGAGGGAGAGGGGGGGGAAGAAAGGGGAGGGGATCTGCCAGAGGGAGATCGGGGGGGTCGTAAATCGAGGAGGAGGTCGAGGTCGCAGCCGTGGGAGGAGAAACCGTTGACGGAGGAACCGAAAGGCACCACGGAGCAGCCTGGGGTGGTGGTGGTGGTGGTGGTGGGGGGAAAGGGTTAAATGAAGGTGACAAGCCGTGTGACACGCGTGTGACAGGCGTGTGACAGGCGTGAGGGGGGAGGTGGGACACCGAAAAAAGACCCACCGGGAAAAAATTCGGTGAAAACCTCTTGGAAAAGGGTCACCAGGAGGGTGCGCACCCGGCGCTCGGCATCGCTCAGCTCCAGCAGCTCCACCAGGAGGGACATTTGGATGTCACCTGAGGAGGAGGGCGGGGGCACAGAGTGTCACACACACCCCCCCCCCCCAACTCTGGCCTAAAAAAAGGGGGGGGGTGTGTCCACCCCCACCCCCTGAAAAGGTTCCCAGCCCTGGGAGAGATTTGGGAGCCCCCCCTAAACCCCTAGGATCCCCCCAAACCAATCACTGGGAGCTTCTAAAAGCCTGGGACAGACCTAGGCCCCCCCCCAGCCCCCCCCAAAAAAAAACCCCACCCTGGAAGAGTTTTGGGACACCCCCCCCAAACCCCTGGGACCCCCCAAAATCCCTGTGTGTCCCCCCCCATCCTCAGGAAGAGCTTTAGGGATGCCCCCAAACGCCTGGGACACCCCCAAATCCCCAGGAGAGCCCCAGGGCCCCCCCCAAGCCCCCAGATTTCCCCCCCCCCGCAAAACCTCCAGGACCCCCCCAAATCCCCAGGCCCCCCCCCAAACACCTTCCCCTCCCTCACCCTGAAGCCCCCAGGACCCCCCCCCCCAACCCCCAGAGGGGCCTCAAAAGGGGGGTGGCCCCCCCTGGGGGTGCCCCTTCCCCCCCCAATCCCCGGGAGAGCCCCAAAGCCACCCTCAACCCCCAGGGCCCCCCCCAAACCCCCAGGGCCCCCCCACCCCAAAGGCCCCAGGACCCCCCCAGCCACCAGGGCCCCCCAAGACCCCCCCAAACCTCCAGCCCCCCCAGCCGAAGTCCCCAGGGCCCCCCCAGATCCCCTTCCCCCCCCACCCCGAAGCCCCGGGCCCCCCCCCAACCCCCAGGGCCCCCCCAACCCCTTCCCCCCCCCCCCAACCTGAACCCCCAGGGTCCCCCTCAACCCCCAGGGCCCACCCCAACCCGAACCCCCAGGGGTGCCTCAAAAAAAGGGGGTGCCCCCCTCCCCCCCCCGCTCCCCCTCGTCCCCCCCCCCCCCCCACTCACATCCGCCGCCTGCAAAAGCTCCTGCTCCAACCGGGCGGGAGCGGGGGGTTCCCGGGGGGGCCCTTTCCCCCGGGGGGGGGCCATAAACGAAGCCCTTTTCCTCCGGGGCCGGACGCGGAGGCGATGCCCGTTGAGGCCGTGCCGCGGCTCCGCCAGCGCCCGCTCCCTCCCCGCCGCCTCCCGGAGCTCCACGATGGCGTAAACCCCCTGCAAACCGGGTGAGAACCGCCGTTAAACCGGGACACACACCCCCCACCCCCCCCCCATTCCTCTGGTAACCCCCTCCCGGTAACCCCCCTTTCTGGTATCTCCCCCCCCCCCCCCGCCTTCTCTCCCGATCCCACCCCCCTCCGTTCTCCGGTAACCCCCCCCTCTCCCGGTAAGCCCCTCCCCTCTCCCGGTAACCCCCCTTTTCCGGTAACCCCCTACCCCCTTCCGATACTCTCATCCTCCCGATAGCCCCCCCCCCCTTTCCGGTAACCCCCTCCCCCCTTCCGGTAACCCCCCCTCTTTCCGGTTACCCCCTCCCCTCTCCCGGTAACCCCTCCCCCCCCTTCCGGTAACTTCCCCCCCTCTCCCGGTAACCCCCCCCCTCCCACCTTCTCCTTGTCCATCACGACCGTCTCGACATCCCCGTAGGTACGGAAATAACGGGCGAGTTCCTCGGTCCCGGTGCCCCGGGGGAAACCGGTAACGAAAAGGCTCCGTCGTTCCTGTGCCCGGCGTTGGGCCCGGAGCTCCCGCAGCCGCCTGTGTTTCTTCCCCCGGAGATGATCCGCCAGGCTCGGGCCTGCACCGGGGAAACCGGGAACCGGTAAACCGGAGCCCCCCCCCCCCCCCCCGCCTCTAATCCCCTTGCTGCCGCCACCGGAGGTGTCATCTTCCCCCTCCCCCTCCCGCACTCACGGTTGGCGGCGGAGATTTGGCACAAGCGGCAACGGAAACGGCCCCGAGGGAGAGACTCCCACGTCCGGGTCCGTTAACGGGTCGAGGAAAGGCTCCGGAACGGGAACGGCACCGGGAACCGGGCCGGGAGAAGCGTTTGTAGATGGGCTGGGGCCGGGATCGGTGTCCGGGCCGGTATCCGCGTCCGTGGCCGGGAAGGAGACGGAACCGGTACCGGGGGACCGGGCCGAGGTCAGTGTCCGGGCCGGTTTCCGCCTCCATGGTTGGGCCGGAGCCGGTACCGGAACCGAGGACCGGACCGGGAGCCACGTCCGTGGGGCCGGGATCGGTATCCGGGCCCGTTTCCGCCTCCACGGCTGGGCCAGAGGCGGGATCGGTTGTGCCGTTACCGGCCCCCGCCATCTCCGCGCCGCCACCGGCCTCCTCCCGCTCCCGCTTCTCCCGGCGACAACTTCCGCCGGAAGTGGTCCGTCCCATTTCCGGTCCCCAGCTGCACATCCGCCGGAAGCGCTCCGTCTCGTCTAAATGTCCCC
>NW_027415406.1:0-11841 GCF_964106895.1 Numenius arquata | reverse complement strand
CCCGCCACCTGCCGGGGGAGGGGGGGGAGAAAGGACAAGGGCGGGGGGGACGCGTTAGGTGCTGAGGGGACACACACACACACACACACACACACACACACACACACACACACGCGCGGAGCCCCCCAACAAAGCAGTTGGGGGGAGAGGGGGGGGGTCCCCTTACCCAGGCGACCGGCCTGCTTGGCCTTTTTGTGCGCCCGGCGGGTGTCGTCGCGCAGCTGGATGATGACCTGCAGGACGCGGAGGAAGAAGCGCTGGGTGGAGGTTTTGGAGGTGAGGACGGACATGGAGGGCAGCTGCAGCTCCCGCCCCCCCAGCGCCCGCTTCTGCGAGGCCACGATCACCACGCTCTCGGCCGTGTCGAACCTGTGGGGAGGGGGAAAACGGGGGGTTAGTCACTTGGGGGGGGGGGGTGTGGAGGGAGTGAGGGGTGTCAACAGAGACAAGGGTTAACGGCAGGGGCGAGGGGTGTCGGGAGCAACGAAGGGGTGTCAGTAGGGACAAGGGTTAACAGGAGGGACAAGGGGTGTCAGGAGGGACAAGGATTAACAGGACAAGGGTTATCAGCAGGGACCAGAGTTAACAGGAGGGACAAAGGGTTATCAGTAGGGACAAGGGTTAACGGGATGAGGGTTATCAGTAGGGACGAGGGTTAACGCCAGGTGTAAGGGTTATCAGTAGGGCCCAGAGTTAACAGGAGGAACAAAGGGTGTCAGTGGGGACAAGGGTTAACAAGAGGGACAAGGGGTGTCAGCAGGGACGAGGGTTAACGGGACAAGGGTCATCAGTAGGGACAAGGGTTAACGGGATGAGGGTTATCAGGAGGGCCCAGAGTTAACAGGAGGGACAAAGGGTGTCAGTGGGGACAAGGGTTAATGGGACGAGGGTTATCAGTAGGGACGAGGGTTAACGCCAGGTGTAAGGGTTATCAGTAGGGCCCAGAGTTAACAGCAGGGAGGGGTGGAGCCTGGGGCGTGCCCCCCCCCCCCCCCCCCCCCAGTCCCCTGTGGGCGTGGCTCACCGGCTCTGCATCTTGCCCTTGAGCTTGGCGCTGGGGGGCTGCTCCTCGGGGAGCCCCTCGGGAGAGGGGGCCTCGCTCTGCGCCCTCCGCTGCTGCTCCAGGTTGTATTCCCTCAGCTCCGCCAGCAGCGTCCCTGCGCGCGGGAGACGCTTGATGACGTCACACCCGGCCACCCGTGACGTCACCGCACCCCCCCTCCCCTCTCCCCCCCCCGCGGTTCCTCACCGATCTGGCGGCAGAGGGTGGCCCCCAGGGTGCGGGCCCCGCTGAGCAGCAGGCGCAGGACGGTGTCGCGGGTGACGGCGTCCCCCCGCGAGAGCTGCAGCAGGACGTTGGCCGCGTCCTCCAGACCCTCCTCCGAGCAGGAGTGGGATGTCAGCACCTTGGGGACACACACACACACGGGGGGGGGAGACAGCGTTGGGGACACACCACCACCACACCGTGTCACCCTGACACCCCCCTCAACGTCACCCTGACACCGCCGTCAATGTCACCCCCTCAATGTCACCCTGACACTGCCCTCAATGTCACCCTGATACCGCCCTCAATGTCACCCCCCTCAATGTCACCCTGACACCCCCCTCAATGTCACCCCCCTCAATGTCACCCTGACACCGCCATCAATGTCACCCCCTCAATGTCACCCTGACACCCCCCTCAATGTCACCCCCTCAATGTCACCCTGACACTGCCCTCAATGTCACCCTGATACCGCCATCAATGTCACCCCCTCAACGTCACCCTGACACCCCCCTCAATGTCACCCCCTCAGTGTCACCCTGACACCCCCCTCAATGTCACCCCTCTCAATGTCACCCTGACACCCCCCTCAATGTCACCCCCTCAGTGTCACCGACACCCCCCTCAACGTCACCCCCTCAATGTCACCCTGACACCCCCCTCAACGTCACCCCCTCAGTGTCACCCTGACACCCCCCTCAACGTCACCCCCAGTGTCACCCTGACACTGCCGTCAGTCACCCCTCTCAATGTCACCCTGACACCCCCCTCAATGTCACCCCTCTCAATGTCACCCTACCACCCCCCCCAATGTCACCCTGACACCCCCCTCAACGTCACCCCCTCAGTGTCACCCTGACACCCCCCTCAATGTCACCCCTCTCAATGTCACCCTGACACTCCCCTCAATGTCACCCGTCTCAATGTCACCCTACCATCCCCCCCTCAATGTCACCCCGCCACCCCCCCCATGTCACCTCGACGGAGAGCTGGAGCTGGCTCTCGGTGAGGCCGGTGGCCGCCATGCGGGGGTCGGGGCTGCCACCCTCGGGGACCTTGGCCGGGGACTTGGAGCTCTTGGAGGGAGCTTGGGGACAAGGAGGGGGACAGCAGGGTTTGGGGGGGGGGAAGATGCCACCAAGCCCCCCGGTCTTCGTCCTCGGGGTGGGGGTGGTCCCCCGTGTCCTCCCCCCGGCCCGGGGCTCTCGACCACCCGATGCCACCTCTGCCTTTGTCCCCACCCGTGTCCCCATCCCAACATCCCCAACCCCATCCCGATGTCCCCACGTCCCCATCCCCAGTGTCCCCAACCCCGTCCCATGTCCCCAACCCCACCCCAAGGTCTCCACATCACCGTCCCCATCCCCACGTCCCCAACCCCATTCCAGTGTCCCAAACCCCATCCCAATGTCCCCATGTCCCCATTCCCATGTCCCCATTCCCATCCCAGTGTCCCCATCCCCATCCCTTGTCCCCCCTTGCTGTCCCCAACCCCATCCCCATGTCCCCAACCCCACTCCAATGTCCCCACATCCCCCCCTTGCTGTCCCCAACCCCATCCCAGTGTCCCCAATCCTGTCCCAATATCCCCATTCCCATGTCCCCCCCCTTGCTGTCCCCACCCCAATGTCCCCATGTCCCCATGTCCCCCCCCGCTGTCCCCAACCCCACCCCAGTGTCCCCGTGTCCCCCCCCCGCTGTCCCCAACCCCACCCCAGTGTCCCCGTGTCCCCCCCCGCTGTCCCCAACCCCACCCCAGTGTCCCCGTGTCCCCCCCCTCGCTGTCTCCAACCCCACCCCAGTGTCCCCGTGTCCCCCCCCCGCTGTCCCCAACCCCGTCCCAATGTCCCCGTGTCCCCCCCCACTGTCCCCGTCCCCCCCCCAGCCCCGTCCCCCACTCACCACCAGCCGTCGCGCCTCCGTTCCCGCCGGTGCCCCCCTGCTCGGGGGGGCTGCCGGGGGGGGGCGGCGCCACCACCGCGGTGGCTGTGCCAGCGCCACCGCCCCCTTGCCCCGTCCCCCCCCCCTCGCCCCCTTTGCCCCCCCCCTCGGGGAGGGCGATGGAGATGAGGGAGAGGAGCCGCAGCAGCTTCTCCGTCAGCAGCGCGCTCCGGCGGATGACGCCGTGTGACAACATGTTCATCAACTGTCCCAAAGGGGACGTTTCTAACCCCGACACCCCCGGCTCCGGTTCGGGGCCCCCGCTGCCCCCCCCCGTTTTTGCCGAACTCTTCCCTTTCCGGCTGACGTTCATATTATCCAATTTGACTAAAAGGTCCCAAAAATCGGTGGAAAGGTTGGCGGAAGAAGGGGGGAGGGGTTGGGAAGCCCCCCCCGAGGGGGGGGGGAGGGGGAGGGGGGCGGGGGGGCGGGGGGGGTTTGAGGAGGGGGGGGAGGGCAGGGGCTGCTCCCCGCTTTGGGGGGGCCCCGTTCAGCTTCGCTGGGAGGGTCCCGGCCTCGCTGTTGGGTGAAGTGGCTGGGGAAAACCTGAGGGGGGGGACAGAAAATTGGGAGGGGGGGTGTTATTGGGGTGCTGGTGACCCCCCCAAAACCAGCCCCACAAGTTGGGGAACCCCCAGATGTCCCGCCCCCCCCCCCCCTCCCCCCGATAACCACAGACAACCCCAGGTCCTGCCCCTGGTGCCCAAGGGGGGGGGTGGGGGGTTTGGGGTGCCCCCCCCCCAATAATCCCCCTTAATACGCTTTGGCGACCCCCCCCCTCAGTGGGACCCCAAGTTTGGGGAGGGGTCCCCAATTGTCCCTCTCCTCTGGTTTGGTGTCCCCAAGCGTGTCCTCAGCTGGGGGGGGGGGACACACACCAAAATGCTCCAGTGCCCCCCCAATTCCTCCAGTGCCCCCCCAGCTCCACCGAGGAGCCCCCCAGACACCCCATAACATGCCCCAGCGCCCCCCAAAATGCTCCAGTGCCCCCCAAAGTGTCCCAGTGCCCCCCCCGAGCCCCTCCCAATTCCCTCAAGGAGCCCCCAAGACACCCCGTAACGTGCCCCAGTGCCCCCCAAAACGCCCCAGTGCCCCCCAAAGCCCCCCCAGCTCCATCGAGGAGCCCCCCAGACACCCCATAACACACTCCAAAGTGCCCCAGTGCCCCCCAATTCCCCCCCCCACCTTGGCCAGCTGGATGAGGGTATCGAGGACGTGGCGGCAGACGACGGGGGCGGCCTGGGGGTGGATGTGAACGGCGGATCCGGCGGCGGCGGCGTGTTTTTCCGTGTGTTTTCGTCCCGGAACGCGTTGTATCTGGAAGATGTTGGTACGACAACCCAAAGCCGCGTCCATGGAGACGGAAAGCCAAGAAAGTTGTCCCGAACTTCGAGCTTCTACGCGATGTAATAAATCTAAACCCCGGGAAGATTCGCCGCCGCCAGTCCCGCTCCCGCTGGAGCTCCCGCTTCTCCCGCTGGTTCTTCGGGGTCTTTCTTCCGTCACCGAAGATCCCCGAGGGGTTTCCAGGCAAAATTCGCTCTCGCTGCTGCGCTGGAGGATGGAGAGGAGGCTGCGGACGACCCAGCCCCGGGTGGGAGCGTGGTAGCAGAGGTTGCGGAGGACGCGATGGAGGCGGCTGGTGTTGAGTTTGGGCTCGTCCACGAAAAGCAGCACCAAAAGGCAAGAAAGAGCTTCGTGATCCAACAGCAACCGCCCCCGCAGGCGTAAAAGGCTGTCCACGCTGCTCCCCGAAGGTCTTGGAGGGGGGGGGGTGAGGGTGGGGAGAGAAGGGGAAATTAAATTAGATCCCCCACCAAATGAGGTTAAACTCCCTTAAAAAAAAAAAAAAGAGGGGAACCCCCCGGCTGAACCCCGTAAGTACCTGCTGTGGCTGCTGCTGCCCCCCATGTGGAAGGTGCCGCCCCGCTGCACGGCCAGGCGGGTGTACTGCACCCCACGGTTCCCGCTCAGCCGGCTGGTGAAGGCTGCGGGGACAACGGGGACAGTGGGGTCAGGCCATTTGGGGGGACACCCCAGAGGGATCTGGGGGGAGAGGGGAAGCGGGGAGACTTGGGAGGGTGGGGTTGAGAGAGGCAGGGGGGACAAGAGGGGTGGTGGGGGAGAATTAGGGGTGTCAGGAGAGGACTGGGGGTGCTGGGAGAGGACTGGGAGCGTCAGGAGAGGATAAGCGGGGTGCAGGGAGAGAATTAGGGGTGCAGGGAGAGAATTAGGGGTGCAGGGAGAGGACCGGTGGAGTCAGGAAAGGAGGTGCAAGGAGAGGACTGGGGGTGTCGGGAGAGGATGAGGGGGTGCTAGGAGAGGACTGGGGGCGTCAGGAACGGATTGAGGGGTGCTGGGAGAGGATTGGGGAGTTGGAGACAGGAATAAGGAGTTGGAGACAGGAATAGGGGGCGGGGGACAGGAATAGGGGGCGGGGGACAGGAATGGGGGGCAGGGGGACAGGAATGGGGGGTGGGGGACAGGAATAGAGGGTGAGGAAACAGGAATGTGGGTTGGGGAGGACAGGAATAGGGGGTTGAGGACAGGAATGTGGGTTGGGGGAACAGGAGTAGGAAGTTTGGGACAGAAATATGGGGCAGAGGAACAGGAATGGGAGGTTGGGGGACAGAAATATGAGGTGGGGGGGACAGGAAGAGAGGGCTGGGGGGACAAGGGGTGACATCTCACCGGGGCTGCGGAGGATGGCGGAGAGGGCGGAGGTGCTGGAGTGGCCGAAGAGCCTCTCGTGCATGAGCTGGCGCTGCCGGGCCTCCTGCTCGCGCCGCAGGGCCTGGGCCTCGGCGGCGATGTCGGGGGGCATGACGGCCAGGACGCTGTCCTCCATGTCCTCCAGCACCGAGCGCCGCAGCTCCGAGGGCAGCGTCTGGATGAAGGTCACCGGGTCCATGGGGGCGTCCGAGCTCGTCGCCTGCGCCAGCTCCCGCCGCTGCTGCTCCGCTCGCTGCTGGGCCAGCACCTGCCACGCGCACGGCCCCGTTAGACACGCCCCCTCAGGCCACGCCCCCGTGAGGACACGCCCACCGAGAGGACACACCCCCCTTGAGGCCACACCCCCCCCCCAGCCACCTTCCCCCCCAAAGGGTTCAGGCCGTGACAGGGTTAAACCCAACCTGAAGGAGCACCAGGCCCCGCCCCCCCGGAGGCCCCACCCCCCGGGAGGCCCCGCCCCCCTTTGACCCCACCCACAGGCCCCGCCCCCAGAGCAAACCCCTCCTCCTTTAACCCTGCCCCAGGCCCCACCCCTTCCACGAGGCCCCGCCCCTAAGGCCACACCCCTTCATTGAACCTCACCAAAGGCCCCACTCCCTAAGCCCCGCCCCTTTCCCAGCCCCCACCCCCAAGGCCACACCCCCTCATTGAGCCCCACCACAGGCCCCGCCCCTCTCCCTCTAACCCCGCCCCTTCCCCGAGGCCCCACCCCTCCATTGAACCCCACCACAGGCCCCGCCCCTCTCCCTCTAACCCCGCCCCTTCCCCGAGGCCCCACCCCTCCATTGAACCCCACCACAGGCCCCGCCCCTCTCCTTGTAACTCCGCCCCTTCCCCGAGGCCCCACCCCTCCCCATTAAGCCTCGCCACAGCCCTCCCGAAGCCCCGCCCCTTCCACCATGCCCCGCCCCCTCCGCCGTTAAGCCCCACCCACCTCCTCCTGGATGGCGGGGGGCAGGGCCGCCAGGAACTCGGGGCTGACCTCGGTCAGGCCGGGATTGGCCACCACCGGGGGGGCGGGGCTCGGGGTGGGCGGGGCCCGGGCGGGGGGGCGGATCCCCAGCTGGTTCTGCAGCACCTCCCGCCGGATGTCGTCCGGCAGCGCCGCCAGGAAGGAGGGGTCCACCCCCTCCGGCAGGCTGATCCCTGGGGGGGGGACGGGACACACACGTTGGGGACACCCCCAGGGATGGGGGGACACCCCTAGACCCCCCCAGAGACACGGGGACACCCCCGGGCCCCCCTGGAAAGTGGGGACATGGGGTCCACCCCCTCCAGCTGGGGGGGGCACAGGTTGGGGACATCCCTGGGGACATGGGGACACCCCCCAGGGATGGGGGGACATCCCTAGACCCCCCCGGGGACATGGGGACACCCCCGGACCCCCCCAGGGACACCCCTGGACCCCCCCTGGAAAGTGGGGACATGGGGACACCCCCTCCGGCAGGCTGATCCCTGGAGGGGGGGGGGGGACACAGGTTGGGGACACCCCCAGGGATGGGGGGACACCCCCAGACCCCCCAGGGACACGGGGACACCCCTAGACCCCCCCCCCCAACTCCCCTGGGAAAGTGGGGACATGGGGTCCACTCCCTCCAGCTGGGGGGGCACAGGTTGGGGACATCCCTGGGGACATGGGGACACCCCCCAGGGATGGGGGGACATCCCTAGACCCCACCGGGGACACGGGGACACCCCCGGACCCCCCTGGAAAGTGGGGACATGGGGACACCCCCTCCGGCAGGCTGATCCCTGGAGGTGGGGGGGGGCGCACACACACGTTGGGGACACCCCCGGGGACGCAGGGACACCCCCAGATCTCCCCAGGTGAGGCGGTGACACCCCAAGTGACACGGTGACACCCCCCGGGGGGGTTCCCAAGTCCCCTCCGGGCTGTGACACCGGGGGTTGGGGGGGAGAGGGGATGGATGGATGGATGGATGGATGGATGGATGGATGGGTGGGTGGGGGGCACTCCGAGGAGAGGGGGGGTGGGGGGGTTGTTGGTGACAAAGGGAGGTGACAGAGGGGACACCGACCGGCCAGGGGGTCCTCCTCCTCGCTGCTGGTGGAGGGAAGGGGCTCCTCCAGGATCCCCCGAGAGTCGGCTCCCGAGATGGCGGCGGCCGAGTCCCGGGTGGAGGAACTCTCCGAGGAAGAAGCTGGAGGGGAGCTGGAGGGGGGGGGGGGATGACATCATAATGACATCACCCGGGGGGGGTGACATCACCCGGGGGGGGGGGGGGGTGACATCACCCGGGGGGCACCCCCAAACCTTCCCCCCCCCCACCTCCAACCTCCCCGCTCCTCCGTTTTCTTGGATCTCACCTGTCGTCGGGGGGCTGAGCGGCGTCGGGGGGGGCCGGGGGGGGCCCCTGGGGGGTGCTGGGAGGATTTTGGGGGGCTGCGGAATTTTGGGGGGCCCCACCCCCCCGCTTTCTTCCAAGGTACAGGAAGCCAAACTGGAGGTGTCCATGGGGGAACCTTCCAGTTGGCTGCTCCCCCCCGTCAGCGCCTCCGAGTCCTCCGCGCGCTCCGGGGACAGCGAGGCTGGAGGGGGGGGGGGGCACAGCCGTGAGGACCCCCCCCCCCGAAAGTGGGGAGACCCCCCCCCAGATGGAGAAATTCCACCCCCCCCCCCCCCCCGTAAAAGAGGGACTCCCCCAAATGGAGACGTTCCTCAAATGGAGAAAAAGCCCAAAATAGGGACACCCCCCCCCCCAAAAAATAGAGACACCCCCCCCAAAATAAAGACCCCCCCCAAAATAGCCCCCCCAACATAGAGACCCCCCCAAATAGAGAAAAGAAATCCAAATAGGGACCCCCCCAAAAATAGAGACACCCCCCCCAGAGACCCCCCCAAATAGAGACCCCCCCAAAATAGAGAAAAAGCCCTCAATTGAGCCCCCCCAAAAAACAGAGCCCCCCCCAAAATAGAGCCCCCCAAAAACAGACCCCCCCAAATAGAGACCCCCCGCAAATAGAGAAAAGAAATCCAAATAGGGACCCCCCCCAAAAATAGAGACACCCCCTCAAAATAGAGACCCCCCCAAAATAGAGAGACCCCAAAATAGAGAGACCCCCCCAAAATAGAGACTCCCCCCCTCAAAATAGAGACCCCCCAAAATAGAGACCCCCCCAAAATAGAGAAAAGAAATCCAAATAGGGACCCCCCCCAAAAATAGAGACACCCCCCCCAAAAAGAAACCCTCCCAAAATACAGAACCCCCCCAAAAATAGACCCCCCCAAATAGAGACACCCCCCCCAAATAGAGACACCCCCCCAGAGATCCCCCCCAAATAGAGACCCCCCCAAATAGAGAAAAAGCCCTCAATTGAGCCCCCTCAAAAAACAGAGCCCCCCCAAAATAGAGCCCCCCAAAAACAGACCCCCCCAAATAGAGACCCCCCCAAATAGAGAAAAGAAATCCAAATAGGGACCCCCCCCAAAAATAGAGACCCCCCCAAAAATAGAGACACCCCCTCAAAATAGGGACCCCCCAAAATAGAGAGACCCCCCCAAAATAGACACCCCCAAAAAAAGAGACCCCCCCAAAATAGAGACTCCCCCCCTCAAAATAGAGACCCCCCCAAAATAGAGACAAGAAATCCAAATAGGGACCCCCCCCAAAAATAGAGACACCCCCCCCAAAAAGAAACCCTCCCAAAATACAGAACCCCCCCCAAAAATAGACCCCCCCAAATAGAGACACCCCCCCCAAACAGAGACACCCCCCCCAGAGACACCCCCAAATAGAGGAAAAGCCCTCAATTGAGCCCCCCCAAAAAACAGAGCTCTCCCCCAAAATAGAGCCCCCCCAAAAATAGACCCCCCCAAAAATAGACCCCCCCCAAATAGAGAAAAGAAATCCAAATAGGGACCCCCCCCAAAAAGAAACCCTCCCAAAATACAGAACCCCCCCAAAAATAGACCCCCCCAAATAGAGACACCCCCCCCAGAGACCCCCCCCAATAGAGAAAAAGCCCTCAATTGAGCCCCCCCAAAAAACAGAGCTCTCCCCCAAAATAGAGCCCCCCCAAAACCAAAGAAAACACCCTAAATTTAGAGCCCCCCCCAAAAAAAATAGAGAAATCCCTCAAAACAGAGCCCCCCCCCCCCAAAAATTCCCCCCCCCCCGAAGACTCACTGATGGTGGGGGCGGGCGACAGCTCCATCTGGGTGGCTTCGGCATCCGGGGGGGGGGGCTGTCCGGGTGTCCCCCCCCCCCCTTCTTCATTTTCGGGGGGCTGGGGGGGTCGGGCGGGGATTTGGGGGGCTCCCGGGGGGGGCTCGGGGGGGTCGGCGTCGGTTCCAGCATCACCAGCGTCCGGTGGGGAGCGGGAGGGGGGGGCTCTCCCGGAGTGCCGCTGGGTTCTGGGGCGGGGGGGGGGGACAAGGGGGGGGACAAGGGGGGGGGACAAGGATCAACATCGCAGGGGGGGGGACACCCCCAGGAATCCCGATGCCCCCCCCCCGCCAACTTTGGGGGGGGATCCAGGCGTCCGGCTACACCCCAAAATGAGCCCCCCCCCCTCCCAAATTGTCGTCCCCCCCCCCCCCGAAAAAAAACCCCAACCCCCTGAAATCCCCCCCCCATTATCCCCCACCAACTGGGTATACTGGGAAGGGGGGGGGTGTCGTGTCCCCCCCCCTTTCAGCTGCCCCCCCCCCCCCCCAAAAAACCCCACCCCCCCCATTTTAGCTACTCCTTAAATACACACACACCTCCCCCCTTCCTCTCCCCCCACCCCCCAAAGCGGGCATACTGGTTATACTGGGTATACTGGGAGCACGGGGGGGGGAAGATACCAAGGCCCCCCCCCAATTCATAAACCCCCCCAATTCATCAACCCCCCCTGAACCCCCCCCAAATCCCATTTATTCCTCCCTCTAACCCCAAAACCCCCATTTCTACCCCCCAACTGGTCATACTGGGTATACTGGGAGCAGGGGGGGGAAGATGCCAAGGCCCCCCCAGTTCATAACCACCCCCCCCCCCCCTGAGAGCACCCAGGCCCCTTAAACCCCCCCCCCCAAAGCCCCCCCAAATCCCCATTTATTCCCCTCTCTAACCCAAAACCCCCATTTCTCCCCCCCAACTGGTCATACTGGGTATACTGGTTGTACCGGGGGGGGGGGAGGATGTTGGGGTGCCCCCCCTAATTCATCAACCCCCCCAATTCATCAACCCCCCCCATGAATCCCCCCCGAACTCCCCTCAAATCCCCATTTATTCCCCCCTCTAACCCCGAAACCCCCATTTCTCCCCCCTCCCAAACTGGTCATACTGGTTATACTGGGTATACTGGGAGCGGGGGAAGATGTCAAGCCCCCCCCCAATTCATCCCCCCCCCCCCCAATTCATCAACCCCCCCCCTTGAATCCCCCCGAACCACCTTCAAATCCCCATTTATTCCTCCCTCTAACCCCAAAACCCCCATTTCTTCCCCCCAACTGGTCATACTGGTTATACTGGTTGTACCGGGGGGGGGGGAGGATGTTGGGGCGCCCCCCTAATTCATCAACCCCCCCAATTCATCAACCCCCCCCATGAATCCCCCCGAACTCCCCTCAAATCCCCATTTATTCCCCCCTCTAACCCCGAAACCTCCATTTCTCCCCCCTCCCAAACTGGTCATACTGGTTATACTGGTTATACTGGAGCAGGGGAAGATGTAAAGGCCCCCCCCAATTCATCCCCCCCCCCCCAATTCATCAACCCCCCCCATGAATCCTCCCCGAACCCCCCTCAAATCCCCATTTATTCCCCTCTCTAACCCCAAACCCCCCACTTCTTCCCCCCAACTGGTCATACTGGTTATACTGGTTGTACTGGGGCGGGGGAAGGATGTTGGGGCGCCCCCCCTAATTCATCAACCCCCCCAATTCATCAACCCCC
>NW_027415405.1:0-34942 GCF_964106895.1 Numenius arquata | reverse complement strand
GGTAAGGGTTCCTCAAGAAGATGGGGAAACGGAAGCTGATTCCAAAACTGAATCAAAAACCCCACCTGACAGCCCTGTATCGTCCCGTACTCGGAAAAGGACAGAGCAAGCAGTGATTCAAGCACCCTTAAGGGAAGCTGTGGGTCCGGACGGACTACCTGTAATGATAAAAGTCCCTTTTTCCTCATTTGATTTAGAAACCTGGAAAAGCGTGGCAAAGAACTATCGGAATGATCCCGTAGGGGTTACTAGACATTTTCAGTTTCTGGTAAAGCAGCATAACCCTGACTGGAGTGATATCCAGTTATTATTAGATCACCTAACAGAAACTGAGAAACAACTGGTTTTAAAAACTGCTCACAATATAGCCACGGAACAACTGAAAGATTCAGGAAGGGCCATTAAAGAACACTTCCCCTTGCAGAACCCTCACTGGAACCCAAACAGGAGCATTCACTCAGAGGCGCTAGAAACTTACAGAGATTGGATTATAACAGGGATGGAGAGGGCTATCCCGAAAGCCATTAACTGGTCAATGCTGTATGCTGTAAGACAAGGGCCGAAGGAGAGTCCCTCGGAGTTTCTGGATAAATTACGAGATGCAATGAGACGCTACACCCCCTTGGACCCTGGATCAGAGATAGGAATCCAGCAGTTAGTGTCTCTCTTTTTAGGGCAGTCTGCCAACGATATCCGGAGGAAGCTGCAAAAACTGAGAACAACCGACAGCAGGAATCTAGAGACTCTGTTAGATGAGGCACGGAGAGTGTTTAACAACCGGGAGGAGGAGGATAAGAAAAGGGACAGATGGGCACTGGTGGTAGCAATACATGGGAGGGGGGAAACGAAAGCAGGGAATTTTAGGAAACCATTAGAAAGAGATCAATGTGCATGGTGTAAGCAGAGAGGGCACTGGAAGAATGAGTGCCCAAAAAGACGAAAAGAAAAAATTCAGGCCCATTATAAAGAAGATTGACGGGGACCGGGGGAATCTACCCTAGCGGATCCACTGGTTACCCTAAGGCTAGGGAAAAAGCAACAAGAAATGGAATTTTTGGTGGATACAGGAGCAACGTATTCGGTTTTAAATCAAGCTCTGACCCCTCTTGATACTGATTTTATAACAGTAACAGGAGCCACTGGCCAGAGTGAAAAGGCATATTTTCTCAAACCTCTTAAGTTCAAATTGGGAAAACAATTGGGGATACACAAATTTTTATATCTGCCAAATTCGCCGAGACCCCTGTTAGGGTGAGATTTATTAGAGCAATTGGGAGCAGAAATTAAATTCAAAAAAGGGAAAAATGGAACTCCGGATAAGAGAAGATCAACTAATTGAAATACTAAGTTTGGCCCTAATAGGAACTCCCATTTCTACAGGAGTGCCTGAGGAGATTAAAGCCCAACTTTATCTGGGGGTATGGGCCTCGGGAGTGCCGGGGAGAGCAAAAAATGCTTCCCCAATAGTGATAAAGCCTCAACAAGGAGCACGACCGGTGAGAGTTAAACAGTATCCCCTTAGAATAGAGGACAGGGAGGGGATCCGACCAACTATAGATCGGTTTATTGAGTATGGGCCGCTGAAAGAATGTGAATCAGAGTATAACACTCCAATATTACCTGTTAAGAAGCCGGATGGTAGCTATCGCATAGTGCAGGACCTCAGAGCTATCAACAGAATTGTTGAGGCTTTACATCCGGTAGTAGCAAATCCATACACTCTTCTAACTAAACTGGTACCTGAATTGGCATGGTTTACCGTTCTGGACCTAAAGGATGCCTTTTTCTGCGTGCCTTTGAGCCCAGAGAGCCAGCTTTTATTTGCATTCGAATGGGAAAACCCAGAATCTGGGAGGAAAACACAGCTTACATGGACTGTGCTACCGCAGGGCTTCAAAAATAGCCCGACACTTTTTGGAAATCAGCTAGCTAAAGACTTGGAACAGTGGAAACACCCGCTTGGGTCAGGAGTGGTTTTGCAGTATGTGGACGATATATTACTCGCCACTGACACCAGAGAAACATGCATAAAATGGACTGTGAGCCTGTTAAATTTTCTTGGACTTAATGGCTATAAAGTTTCTTCACAGAAAGCACAGATAGCCCAGCAGCAAGTGACTTATCTGGGATATGAAATAACCGCAGGCCAACGGACACTAGGGAAGGAGAGGAAAGAGGCCATCTGCCAGACACCTCGACCACAGACGCCTAAGGAACTTCGAACCTTCCTAGGAATGACAGGATGGTGTCGTCTCTGGATATATAACTACGGACTTTTGGTAAAGCCTCTATACGAGTTATTAAAATCTGACTCAAAGAATATTATATGGAATAGGGAGGCAGACAAAGCCTTCCATCAATTAAAAAAGAGGTTAATGGAAGCACCTGCCCTGGGATTACCTGACACTACTAAACCTTTCTGGTTGTTTTCCTATGAAAAGCAAGGAATGGCCTTAGGAGTCCTAGCCCAGAATTTGGGACCCTATCGAAGGGCAGTGGCATACTTCTCCAAACAGCTTGACGAAGTAAGTAAAGGGTGGCCTAGCTGTCTCCGAGCGGTGGCAGCAGTGGTAATAAACATCCAAGAGGCCCGTAAGTTCACCCTAGGCCAGAAAATCACAGTTACGGTATCACATACAGTCTCAGCAGTACTGGAAGTAAAAGGGGGGCATTGGCTTTCACCTCAGAGGTTTCTTAAGTACCAGGCTATCCTGATAGAGCAAGATGATGTAGAAATAACAGTAACTAATATTGTCAACCCAGCCTCTTTCCTCAGCGGAACCGAAGGAGAATCAGTGACCCACGACTGCTTGGAAACAATCGAGGCTGTGTACTCCAGCCGACCAGACCTGAAAGAAGAACCATTAGAGGATGCAGAGGATTCCTGGTTCACCGACGGGAGCAGCTTCATTCAACAGGGGATACGCAAAGCTGGCTATGCGGTAACCACCACAGAGAAGGTAATAGAATCCAAGGCCCTGGCCCCCAATACATCAGCCCAAAAGGCTGAGATTATAGCACTAACCCGAGCCCTGGAATTGGCCAAAGGAAAATGGATAAATATCTGGACAGACTCTAAATATGCTTTTGGGGTAGTGCATGCTCACGGGGCGGTCTGGAGAGAAAGAGGACTCTTATCTACACAAGGGAAGCACATCAAACATGCTGAAGAAATTCTCAAACTCTTAGATGCAGTATTACTGCCTACCAAAGTGGCTATCATGCACTGCAAAGCCCACCGAAAAGGGAACACCGCTGTGGAACTGGGTGACGCACTGGCGGACCGAGAAGCCAAAAGGGCAGCGGAAATGGGTAATGCAGAAATACAATCCTTGGTCCCAGATGGTAAGATACAAATTGATGACGAACCTAAATATTCTAGGGATGATCACAAATTGATCAAAGACTTAAATGGGAAAATTGAAGGGAAATGGGCCAAAACCCCACAGGGAAAAATAATAGTGCCTTTTTCGTTATTATGGGCAATGGTCACGGCAGAACATAGAAAATCCCATTGGGGAACAGAGGCGCTTTACAGATACCTGAGTAGGCTAATATGTGCTCGAAATCTATACGCCGCTGTCAAACAAGTCACTCAGCAGTGTGAGGTATGTTTACAGAACAACCCTAAGACAGGCCCCAGAGTCCAATTTGGCCAGATAGGGAAGGGAAACTATCCGGGACAACAATGGCAAATTGATTTTTCAGAACTTCCAAGAAAAGGGGGGTTTCGATACCTATTGGTGTTAACTGATACCTTTTCAGGATGGCCAGAGGCATTTCCCTGTCGAACCAACAAAACAAGAGAAGTGGTCAAAGCATTATTGCATGAAATTATACCAAGGTTCGGGGTTCCCGCAGTAATTTCCTCGGACCGAGGATCTCATTTCACTGCAAGGGTTGTTTCGAAAGTAAGCAGATTATTGGGTATAGACTGGCAACTTCACACCCCATACAACCCACGATCGAGTGGTCAAGTAGAAAAGATGAATCGCTTGATCAAAACGCAAATTGTGAAACTAGGCCAGGAAGCTAACTTGGCCTGGCCTCAATCACTGCCATTAGCCCTTCTCAGGATAAGAACAAAACCCAGAACCAAAGAAGGTTTGAGCCCCTTTGAAATACTGTATGGGAGACCATATAGTGTACAAGACGGGACATCCACAGAGCTGGGGAATGAAATACTAACAGATTACCTGATAAATTTACAAAAACAGCTCTGAGAGGTAGAAAAACTGGTTCTGGGAACAAGAGCTCGTGGACTGGATGGACCAGTACACGAGATCGAACCTGGGGACTATGTATATGTTAAGTCTTTTACAGATTCACCACTGAAGCCAAAGTGGGAAGGTCCCTTCCAGGTACTGCTGACCACTCACACGGCCATAAAGATCAAGGAACAAGCCGCTTGGATCCATTGGACTCGCGTCAAGAGGGCTCCAGAACCCCAATGGACATCAACGCAGACTGGACCCCTGAAGCTTCGCCTCCAACGAAAAGATGGACATTAGTAGCATTGATAATCGTCAACATGCCGGGACTTTGTATTTCAGGGGGAGGGACATGGGATGTGAATACATATACACCAAGTCTGGAAACATTGGTAAATGCTACTAATCTGTCAGATTGTTGGGTATGTACTACCCTACCTAAAGGAGAAATGAAATTGCCTCTATATGGGGTGGCAGCAAGCAATTGGAACAATGCCAACGGAACCTGGCCTAAATTTTGGGCAAAAGGGGGGGATGAGTCGAATGGGTATTGTGAGTACGATGATAATATCTACCCCTTAGGACCCAGATTTGATCTACAACTGTTGAAAGAAGAGTTTGTGGTATTAATTAGCAATAACAATTGTGCATGGGAACACGGGGAATATAGACACAGCGGGCCGGTGAATAAGACAACAACTTGGGGATGGAGCAAGTACTGGATTAATAAAACAACTGTTGATGTGGGAAGTTGGGATCTAACAGGGACAAGGGTAACATATATTGACTTTTGCGACAAAACACAACTAGTTGCATATAAAAGTAGTGGTATTTCCGAAGGAGAAGGATATTCCTGGGAGTATGGATGGTACCAGGCGGGGAAATTTTTAGGTGCTAATTTGACGGCAACTATTGGACCCTGTAAGTTACCTAAAGGGTATTGGTGGTTGTGTGGAGATGGATATAGTAGAAAACAGCTGCCCGGAGGATGGAAGGGAACTTGCACGATAGGCTATCTAACTAGCCAGGATACGGTGTTTAATCAGTCTGAAATCCCCTCAGGAATGCTGAGAACACCTTGGAGGAGAATTCGGGGCGTGGAAAACCCTCTAGTGACGAGGGGAACAAGGTTCCACAGCTTTGTAAGATGGTTTATACCGTTCCTGGGCGTCAGTGAATTGGAAAAGGCAATTGTGAACATATCGGCCACTATAGAAGTGCTTGAGAAATCTACAATCGATGCTATACAAGCACTTCAACAAGAAATCCAGTCGTTAGCAAATGTGGTGGGACAAAACAGAATGGCATTAGACTTATTAACCTGGAAAGAAGGAGGCTTATGTGCAGTGATTAATCAAAGCTGTTGTTCATCTGTAAACCAGAATGGGAGAGTAGAAAAAGACTTACAAAATCTCATAGCTAAAACTCAGATTTTGCATTTGACTGCGCAAGATGACACCACATTCGGGTTTTCTGATCGCTGCGAAAAGTTAACCTCGTGGTTACCTAACTTGGATTGGCTTAAGCGACTGTTTTTCCTTCTAATAGCAATACTTATGTTAGGAACTTTAGTGTGTGCATTAATTAGATGTCTTATGTGTTGTACCAGGGGGGTGAAAGACGAATACATTCAATGGAAGAAGCATCAGCTCCGTGAACGAGTGGAATCTGGGAAGTATTTTAGAAATCAGATGGGGAGAGAGAATGTGTTATAGGTGATTGTAAAAGATTTTACAAAGTTGAAAGAAAAGGGGGGACTTGATTCAGAAAACGAACGGGTACAGGTTGTTAGTGCGGATGTAATACAGCCTGGGAAAGAACAAAAGCTCGGAGCCCCAGCATTCCAAGATAAAGAAATGGCCTTGTGTATAAGATAGCGGGAGCAGCTGCATGCTAAGGAGGTGCTGAGGAGGAACCTAACTGTCTGGGAAAGGTGTCCATCTGGTCAGGACAGGGGAGGAGATTTTTGATAATGAGTTCTTAGAAATAATTAGAATAGTAACGCCTTTAATTATAATAACCTGCCCACCTTAATGAATATGTATGCTTTTCACCATAAATGGACGCTTGCTTCACAAACCGGTGTGCAAGTTTGGTGGAGAAATCCCCCTTGCACCCAGCGCTGCAATAAACATACCTGCTTTATAACTCTCTGCGAGTTGTAAGGTTTGTTTCCGCGCGTCAGTTTGGCACCCCAGATGGGACCCCCTCTGTCCGGCTGCGGGACCTGCTGAGGACGGGACTCCTCTGGGCGCCCCCGAGATTTCTCGGAAGGACTCCCCAACTCATCCAGATCACCGCGGGGACAGACAAGGACCATCTCCTGCGGACCAGGTATGTTCAGGGTTTCTCAGTGGGGGACCTGTAAGTCGTGAGGAGACGTCCTACGCGTGGTAAAGAGTGGGTGTACTCGCCCCGGGGTATGCTCAAGCTTGGGCTAATGGTGTGGGATCCCTGGGTTTTGGGTTTTGTGTTAGTGTGTGGAATTGTAATATTGTTGATTATTTGTTGTATTTGTCATAAGGTACCCCTACCGTGTTATTGTCTGTAATTGTTGTATGAGTGAACTGAGTGATTGAGACGTGGCACTGCTGCGGAGCGAGTGCAGAGTTCTCATCCACGGTTCCGTGTTCTCCGCGAGGAGAGCGGCCGGAGACGAACGAAGCGTATGACAGACTGTACAGAAGCATTGTGTGAATCTAATATTGAGAATATTAAGTGGCAGTGTCTTGGACATTCGGATAACGTTTGTGATCCTATTTTTGTCTTAAAGTGCTTTGCTTGTAATACGGAGGTTTGGGTAGGTCGGGAGGACGATTTTTGGTGTCCACAGTGTGGTAGCTGGACTGAGCGGGAAAAGATCGAGCGGGCGGGAGAGTTGAAACAAGTAATCTGTGGAGACATAGCCTACTCCTGGAGATAAAGGTAGCGGCAGCGGCAGCGGCGGGGGTAACACCTAAGTGACACACGGAGATCAGGATCGCCTCTGAACTAAGGGGGTAAGGAGGACATAAAATGGGCAATAATCAAGGGGGCGAGATACTGAAAAAGAGTCCCCTAGGGTGTATTTTAGCACACTGGAAGGAGATCGGGGGCTCACCAGGTGGCAGCGTGGACAAGAAAACCTTAATTAAATATTGTAATCAATGGTGGCCCCTTTACAAAGTAGATGATCAGGAGAAATGGCCCTTAACGGGACTCTTAATTACAATACTATACTACAATTAATGCTGTTCCTTAGAAGGGAAGGAAAGTGGGATGAAGTCATATATGCGGATATGTTTTTCACCCTTTGGAACCATCCAGAGTACCAACGGGACTGCGGGCTATTACCTCCACAAGACCCGATGGTACTAGCCTTAGAGAAAGAAAGAAGAGGAGAAATGAAAGGTGATGTAAAAAGATGTTGTTCAGCCTGTAGCATAGGGCAGAGATGCACAAAGCCTGAAAAGATTCAGGATCTTAAAGAAGACGATTTTCTTGACACTTACTTACCACCGGTTAGAGCAATAGAAGACCGTTGGGAGGGGGTAAGGGTTCCTCAAGAAGATGGGGAAACGGAAGCTGATTCCAAAACTGAATCAAAAACCCCACCTGACAGCCCTGTATCGTCCCGTACTCGGAAAAGGACAGAGCAAGCAGTGATTCAAGCACCCTTAAGGGAAGCTGTGGGTCCGGACGGACTACCTGTAATGATAAAAGTCCCTTTTTCCTCATTTGATTTAGAAACCTGGAAAAGCGTGGCAAAGAACTATCGGAATGATCCCGTAGGGGTTACTAGACATTTTCAGTTTCTGGTAAAGCAGCATAACCCTGACTGGAGTGATATCCAGTTATTATTAGATCACCTAACAGAAACTGAGAAACAACTGGTTTTAAAAACTGCTCACAATATAGCCACGGAACAACTGAAAGATTCAGGAAGGGCCATTAAAGAACACTTCCCCTTGCAGAACCCTCACTGGAACCCAAACAGGAGCATTCACTCAGAGGCGCTAGAAACTTACAGAGATTGGATTATAACAGGGATGGAGAGGGCTATCCCGAAAGCCATTAACTGGTCAATGCTGTATGCTGTAAGACAAGGGCCGAAGGAGAGTCCCTCGGAGTTTCTGGATAAATTACGAGATGCAATGAGACGCTACACCCCCTTGGACCCTGGATCAGAGATAGGAATCCAGCAGTTAGTGTCTCTCTTTTTAGGGCAGTCTGCCAACGATATCCGGAGGAAGCTGCAAAAACTGAGAACAACCGACAGCAGGAATCTAGAGACTCTGTTAGATGAGGCACGGAGAGTGTTTAACAACCGGGAGGAGGAGGATAAGAAAAGGGACAGATGGGCACTGGTGGTAGCAATACATGGGAGGGGGGAAACGAAAGCAGGGAATTTTAGGAAACCATTAGAAAGAGATCAATGTGCATGGTGTAAGCAGAGAGGGCACTGGAAGAATGAGTGCCCAAAAAGACGAAAAGAAAAAATTCAGGCCCATTATAAAGAAGATTGACGGGGACCGGGGGAATCTACCCTAGCGGATCCACTGGTTACCCTAAGGCTAGGGAAAAAGCAACAAGAAATGGAATTTTTGGTGGATACAGGAGCAACGTATTCGGTTTTAAATCAAGCTCTGACCCCTCTTGATACTGATTTTATAACAGTAACAGGAGCCACTGGCCAGAGTGAAAAGGCATATTTTCTCAAACCTCTTAAGTTCAAATTGGGAAAACAATTGGGGATACACAAATTTTTATATCTGCCAAATTCGCCGAGACCCCTGTTAGGGTGAGATTTATTAGAGCAATTGGGAGCAGAAATTAAATTCAAAAAAGGGAAAAATGGAACTCCGGATAAGAGAAGATCAACTAATTGAAATACTAAGTTTGGCCCTAATAGGAACTCCCATTTCTACAGGAGTGCCTGAGGAGATTAAAGCCCAACTTTATCTGGGGGTATGGGCCTCGGGAGTGCCGGGGAGAGCAAAAAATGCTTCCCCAATAGTGATAAAGCCTCAACAAGGAGCACGACCGGTGAGAGTTAAACAGTATCCCCTTAGAATAGAGGACAGGGAGGGGATCCGACCAACTATAGATCGGTTTATTGAGTATGGGCCGCTGAAAGAATGTGAATCAGAGTATAACACTCCAATATTACCTGTTAAGAAGCCGGATGGTAGCTATCGCATAGTGCAGGACCTCAGAGCTATCAACAGAATTGTTGAGGCTTTACATCCGGTAGTAGCAAATCCATACACTCTTCTAACTAAACTGGTACCTGAATTGGCATGGTTTACCGTTCTGGACCTAAAGGATGCCTTTTTCTGCGTGCCTTTGAGCCCAGAGAGCCAGCTTTTATTTGCATTCGAATGGGAAAACCCAGAATCTGGGAGGAAAACACAGCTTACATGGACTGTGCTACCGCAGGGCTTCAAAAATAGCCCGACACTTTTTGGAAATCAGCTAGCTAAAGACTTGGAACAGTGGAAACACCCGCTTGGGTCAGGAGTGGTTTTGCAGTATGTGGACGATATATTACTCGCCACTGACACCAGAGAAACATGCATAAAATGGACTGTGAGCCTGTTAAATTTTCTTGGACTTAATGGCTATAAAGTTTCTTCACAGAAAGCACAGATAGCCCAGCAGCAAGTGACTTATCTGGGATATGAAATAACCGCAGGCCAACGGACACTAGGGAAGGAGAGGAAAGAGGCCATCTGCCAGACACCTCGACCACAGACGCCTAAGGAACTTCGAACCTTCCTAGGAATGACAGGATGGTGTCGTCTCTGGATATATAACTACGGACTTTTGGTAAAGCCTCTATACGAGTTATTAAAATCTGACTCAAAGAATATTATATGGAATAGGGAGGCAGACAAAGCCTTCCATCAATTAAAAAAGAGGTTAATGGAAGCACCTGCCCTGGGATTACCTGACACTACTAAACCTTTCTGGTTGTTTTCCTATGAAAAGCAAGGAATGGCCTTAGGAGTCCTAGCCCAGAATTTGGGACCCTATCGAAGGGCAGTGGCATACTTCTCCAAACAGCTTGACGAAGTAAGTAAAGGGTGGCCTAGCTGTCTCCGAGCGGTGGCAGCAGTGGTAATAAACATCCAAGAGGCCCGTAAGTTCACCCTAGGCCAGAAAATCACAGTTACGGTATCACATACAGTCTCAGCAGTACTGGAAGTAAAAGGGGGGCATTGGCTTTCACCTCAGAGGTTTCTTAAGTACCAGGCTATCCTGATAGAGCAAGATGATGTAGAAATAACAGTAACTAATATTGTCAACCCAGCCTCTTTCCTCAGCGGAACCGAAGGAGAATCAGTGACCCACGACTGCTTGGAAACAATCGAGGCTGTGTACTCCAGCCGACCAGACCTGAAAGAAGAACCATTAGAGGATGCAGAGGATTCCTGGTTCACCGACGGGAGCAGCTTCATTCAACAGGGGATACGCAAAGCTGGCTATGCGGTAACCACCACAGAGAAGGTAATAGAATCCAAGGCCCTGGCCCCCAATACATCAGCCCAAAAGGCTGAGATTATAGCACTAACCCGAGCCCTGGAATTGGCCAAAGGAAAATGGATAAATATCTGGACAGACTCTAAATATGCTTTTGGGGTAGTGCATGCTCACGGGGCGGTCTGGAGAGAAAGAGGACTCTTATCTACACAAGGGAAGCACATCAAACATGCTGAAGAAATTCTCAAACTCTTAGATGCAGTATTACTGCCTACCAAAGTGGCTATCATGCACTGCAAAGCCCACCGAAAAGGGAACACCGCTGTGGAACTGGGTGACGCACTGGCGGACCGAGAAGCCAAAAGGGCAGCGGAAATGGGTAATGCAGAAATACAATCCTTGGTCCCAGATGGTAAGATACAAATTGATGACGAACCTAAATATTCTAGGGATGATCACAAATTGATCAAAGACTTAAATGGGAAAATTGAAGGGAAATGGGCCAAAACCCCACAGGGAAAAATAATAGTGCCTTTTTCGTTATTATGGGCAATGGTCACGGCAGAACATAGAAAATCCCATTGGGGAACAGAGGCGCTTTACAGATACCTGAGTAGGCTAATATGTGCTCGAAATCTATACGCCGCTGTCAAACAAGTCACTCAGCAGTGTGAGGTATGTTTACAGAACAACCCTAAGACAGGCCCCAGAGTCCAATTTGGCCAGATAGGGAAGGGAAACTATCCGGGACAACAATGGCAAATTGATTTTTCAGAACTTCCAAGAAAAGGGGGGTTTCGATACCTATTGGTGTTAACTGATACCTTTTCAGGATGGCCAGAGGCATTTCCCTGTCGAACCAACAAAACAAGAGAAGTGGTCAAAGCATTATTGCATGAAATTATACCAAGGTTCGGGGTTCCCGCAGTAATTTCCTCGGACCGAGGATCTCATTTCACTGCAAGGGTTGTTTCGAAAGTAAGCAGATTATTGGGTATAGACTGGCAACTTCACACCCCATACAACCCACGATCGAGTGGTCAAGTAGAAAAGATGAATCGCTTGATCAAAACGCAAATTGTGAAACTAGGCCAGGAAGCTAACTTGGCCTGGCCTCAATCACTGCCATTAGCCCTTCTCAGGATAAGAACAAAACCCAGAACCAAAGAAGGTTTGAGCCCCTTTGAAATACTGTATGGGAGACCATATAGTGTACAAGACGGGACATCCACAGAGCTGGGGAATGAAATACTAACAGATTACCTGATAAATTTACAAAAACAGCTCTGAGAGGTAGAAAAACTGGTTCTGGGAACAAGAGCTCGTGGACTGGATGGACCAGTACACGAGATCGAACCTGGGGACTATGTATATGTTAAGTCTTTTACAGATTCACCACTGAAGCCAAAGTGGGAAGGTCCCTTCCAGGTACTGCTGACCACTCACACGGCCATAAAGATCAAGGAACAAGCCGCTTGGATCCATTGGACTCGCGTCAAGAGGGCTCCAGAACCCCAATGGACATCAACGCAGACTGGACCCCTGAAGCTTCGCCTCCAACGAAAAGATGGACATTAGTAGCATTGATAATCGTCAACATGCCGGGACTTTGTATTTCAGGGGGAGGGACATGGGATGTGAATACATATACACCAAGTCTGGAAACATTGGTAAATGCTACTAATCTGTCAGATTGTTGGGTATGTACTACCCTACCTAAAGGAGAAATGAAATTGCCTCTATATGGGGTGGCAGCAAGCAATTGGAACAATGCCAACGGAACCTGGCCTAAATTTTGGGCAAAAGGGGGGGATGAGTCGAATGGGTATTGTGAGTACGATGATAATATCTACCCCTTAGGACCCAGATTTGATCTACAACTGTTGAAAGAAGAGTTTGTGGTATTAATTAGCAATAACAATTGTGCATGGGAACACGGGGAATATAGACACAGCGGGCCGGTGAATAAGACAACAACTTGGGGATGGAGCAAGTACTGGATTAATAAAACAACTGTTGATGTGGGAAGTTGGGATCTAACAGGGACAAGGGTAACATATATTGACTTTTGCGACAAAACACAACTAGTTGCATATAAAAGTAGTGGTATTTCCGAAGGAGAAGGATATTCCTGGGAGTATGGATGGTACCAGGCGGGGAAATTTTTAGGTGCTAATTTGACGGCAACTATTGGACCCTGTAAGTTACCTAAAGGGTATTGGTGGTTGTGTGGAGATGGATATAGTAGAAAACAGCTGCCCGGAGGATGGAAGGGAACTTGCACGATAGGCTATCTAACTAGCCAGGATACGGTGTTTAATCAGTCTGAAATCCCCTCAGGAATGCTGAGAACACCTTGGAGGAGAATTCGGGGCGTGGAAAACCCTCTAGTGACGAGGGGAACAAGGTTCCACAGCTTTGTAAGATGGTTTATACCGTTCCTGGGCGTCAGTGAATTGGAAAAGGCAATTGTGAACATATCGGCCACTATAGAAGTGCTTGAGAAATCTACAATCGATGCTATACAAGCAGTTCAACAAGAAATCCAGTCGTTAGCAAATGTGGTGGGACAAAACAGAATGGCATTAGACTTATTAACCTGGAAAGAAGGAGGCTTATGTGCAGTGATTAATCAAAGCTGTTGTTCATCTGTAAACCAGAATGGGAGAGTAGAAAAAGACTTACAAAATCTCATAGCTAAAACTCAGATTTTGCATTTGACTGCGCAAGATGACACCACATTCGGGTTTTCTGATCGCTGCGAAAAGTTAACCTCGTGGTTACCTAACTTGGATTGGCTTAAGCGACTGTTTTTCCTTCTAATAGCAATACTTATGTTAGGAACTTTAGTGTGTGCATTAATTAGATGTCTTATGTGTTGTACCAGGGGGGTGAAAGACGAATACATTCAATGGAAGAAGCATCAGCTCCGTGAACGAGTGGAATCTGGGAAGTATTTTAGAAATCAGATGGGGAGAGAGAATGTGTTATAGGTGATTGTAAAAGATTTTACAAAGTTGAAAGAAAAGGGGGGACTTGATTCAGAAAACGAACGGGTACAGGTTGTTAGTGCGGATGTAATACAGCCTGGGAAAGAACAAAAGCTCGGAGCCCCAGCATTCCAAGATAAAGAAATGGCCTTGTGTATAAGATAGCGGGAGCAGCTGCATGCTAAGGAGGTGCTGAGGAGGAACCTAACTGTCTGGGAAAGGTGTCCATCTGGTCAGGACAGGGGAGGAGATTTTTGATAATGAGTTCTTAGAAATAATTAGAATAGTAACGCCTTTAATTATAATAACCTGCCCACCTTAATGAATATGTATGCTTTTCACCATAAATGGACGCTTGCTTCACAAACCGGTGTGCAAGTTTGGCGGAGAAATCCCCCTTGCACCCAGCGCTGCAATAAACATACCTGCTTTATAACTCTCTGCGAGTTGTAAGGTTTGTTTCCGCGCGTCAGTTTGGCACCCCAGATGGGACCCCCTCTGTCCGGCTGCGGGACCTGCTGAGGACGGGACTCCTCTGGGCGCCCCCGAGATTTCTCGGAAGGACTCCCCAACTCATCCAGATCACCGCGGGGACAGACAAGGACCATCTCCTGCGGACCAGGTATGTTCAGGGTTTCTCAGTGGGGGACCTGTAAGTCGTGAGGAGACGTCCTACGCGTGGTAAAGAGTGGGTGTACTCGCCCCGGGGTATGCTCAAGCTTGGGCTAATGGTGTGGGATCCCTGGGTTTTGGGTTTTGTGTTAGTGTGTGGAATTGTAATATTGTTGATTATTTGTTGTATTTGTCATAAGGTACCCCTACCGTGTTATTGTCTGTAATTGTTGTATGAGTGAACTGAGTGATTGAGACGTGGCACTGCTGCGGAGCGAGTGCAGAGTTCTCATCCACGGTTCCGTGTTCTCCGCGAGGAGAGCGGCCGGAGACGAACGAAGCGTATGACAGACTGTACAGAAGCATTGTGTGAATCTAATATTGAGAATATTAAGTGGCAGTGTCTTGGACATTCGGATAACGTTTGTGATCCTATTTTTGTCTTAAAGTGCTTTGCTTGTAATACGGAGGTTTGGGTAGGTCGGGAGGACGATTTTTGGTGTCCACAGTGTGGTAGCTGGACTGAGCGGGAAAAGATCGAGCGGGCGGGAGAGTTGAAACAAGTAATCTGTGGAGACATAGCCTACTCCTGGAGATAAAGGTAGCGGCAGCGGCAGCGGCGGGGGTAACACCTAAGTGACACACGGAGATCAGGATCGCCTCTGAACTAAGGGGGTAAGGAGGACATAAAATGGGCAATAATCAAGGGGGCGAGATACTGAAAAAGAGTCCCCTAGGGTGTATTTTAGCACACTGGAAGGAGATCGGGGGCTCACCAGGTGGCAGCGTGGACAAGAAAACCTTAATTAAATATTGTAATCAATGGTGGCCCCTTTACAAAGTAGATGATCAGGAGAAATGGCCCTTAACGGGACTCTTAATTACAATACTATACTACAATTAATGCTGTTCCTTAGAAGGGAAGGAAAGTGGGATGAAGTCATATATGCGGATATGTTTTTCACCCTTTGGAACCATCCAGAGTACCAACGGGACTGCGGGCTATTACCTCCACAAGACCCGATGGTACTAGCCTTAGAGAAAGAAAGAAGAGGAGAAATGAAAGGTGATGTAAAAAGATGTTGTTCAGCCTGTAGCATAGGGCAGAGATGCACAAAGCCTGAAAAGATTCAGGATCTTAAAGACGACGATTTTCTTGACACTTACTTACCACCGGTTAGAGCAATAGAAGACCGTTGGGAGGGGGTAAGGGTTCCTCAAGAAGATGGGGAAACGGAAGCTGATTCCAAAACTGAATCAAAAACCCCACCTGACAGCCCTGTATCGTCCCGTACTCGGAAAAGGACAGAGCAAGCAGTGATTCAAGCACCCTTAAGGGAAGCTGTGGGTCCGGACGGACTACCTGTAATGATAAAAGTCCCTTTTTCCTCATTTGATTTAGAAACCTGGAAAAGCGTGGCAAAGAACTATCGGAATGATCCCGTAGGGGTTACTAGACATTTTCAGTTTCTGGTAAAGCAGCATAACCCTGACTGGAGTGATATCCAGTTATTATTAGATCACCTAACAGAAACTGAGAAACAACTGGTTTTAAAAACTGCTCACAATATAGCCACGGAACAACTGAAAGATTCAGGAAGGGCCATTAAAGAACACTTCCCCTTGCAGAACCCTCACTGGAACCCAAACAGGAGCATTCACTCAGAGGCGCTAGAAACTTACAGAGATTGGATTATAACAGGGATGGAGAGGGCTATCCCGAAAGCCATTAACTGGTCAATGCTGTATGCTGTAAGACAAGGGCCGAAGGAGAGTCCCTCGGAGTTTCTGGATAAATTACGAGATGCAATGAGACGCTACACCCCCTTGGACCCTGGATCAGAGATAGGAATCCAGCAGTTAGTGTCTCTCTTTTTAGGGCAGTCTGCCAACGATATCCGGAGGAAGCTGCAAAAACTGAGAACAACCGACAGCAGGAATCTAGAGACTCTGTTAGATGAGGCACGGAGAGTGTTTAACAACCGGGAGGAGGAGGATAAGAAAAGGGACAGATGGGCACTGGTGGTAGCAATACATGGGAGGGGGGAAACGAAAGCAGGGAATTTTAGGAAACCATTAGAAAGAGATCAATGTGCATGGTGTAAGCAGAGAGGGCACTGGAAGAATGAGTGCCCAAAAAGACGAAAAGAAAAAATTCAGGCCCATTATAAAGAAGATTGACGGGGACCGGGGGAATCTACCCTAGCGGATCCACTGGTTACCCTAAGGCTAGGGAAAAAGCAACAAGAAATGGAATTTTTGGTGGATACAGGAGCAACGTATTCGGTTTTAAATCAAGCTCTGACCCCTCTTGATACTGATTTTATAACAGTAACAGGAGCCACTGGCCAGAGTGAAAAGGCATATTTTCTCAAACCTCTTAAGTTCAAATTGGGAAAACAATTGGGGATACACAAATTTTTATATCTGCCAAATTCGCCGAGACCCCTGTTAGGGTGAGATTTATTAGAGCAATTGGGAGCAGAAATTAAATTCAAAAAAGGGAAAAATGGAACTCCGGATAAGAGAAGATCAACTAATTGAAATACTAAGTTTGGCCCTAATAGGAACTCCCATTTCTACAGGAGTGCCTGAGGAGATTAAAGCCCAACTTTATCTGGGGGTATGGGCCTCGGGAGTGCCGGGGAGAGCAAAAAATGCTTCCCCAATAGTGATAAAGCCTCAACAAGGAGCACGACCGGTGAGAGTTAAACAGTATCCCCTTAGAATAGAGGACAGGGAGGGGATCCGACCAACTATAGATCGGTTTATTGAGTATGGGCCGCTGAAAGAATGTGAATCAGAGTATAACACTCCAATATTACCTGTTAAGAAGCCGGATGGTAGCTATCGCATAGTGCAGGACCTCAGAGCTATCAACAGAATTGTTGAGGCTTTACATCCGGTAGTAGCAAATCCATACACTCTTCTAACTAAACTGGTACCTGAATTGGCATGGTTTACCGTTCTGGACCTAAAGGATGCCTTTTTCTGCGTGCCTTTGAGCCCAGAGAGCCAGCTTTTATTTGCATTCGAATGGGAAAACCCAGAATCTGGGAGGAAAACACAGCTTACATGGACTGTGCTACCGCAGGGCTTCAAAAATAGCCCGACACTTTTTGGAAATCAGCTAGCTAAAGACTTGGAACAGTGGAAACACCCGCTTGGGTCAGGAGTGGTTTTGCAGTATGTGGACGATATATTACTCGCCACTGACACCAGAGAAACATGCATAAAATGGACTGTGAGCCTGTTAAATTTTCTTGGACTTAATGGCTATAAAGTTTCTTCACAGAAAGCACAGATAGCCCAGCAGCAAGTGACTTATCTGGGATATGAAATAACCGCAGGCCAACGGACACTAGGGAAGGAGAGGAAAGAGGCCATCTGCCAGACACCTCGACCACAGACGCCTAAGGAACTTCGAACCTTCCTAGGAATGACAGGATGGTGTCGTCTCTGGATATATAACTACGGACTTTTGGTAAAGCCTCTATACGAGTTATTAAAATCTGACTCAAAGAATATTATATGGAATAGGGAGGCAGACAAAGCCTTCCATCAATTAAAAAAGAGGTTAATGGAAGCACCTGCCCTGGGATTACCTGACACTACTAAACCTTTCTGGTTGTTTTCCTATGAAAAGCAAGGAATGGCCTTAGGAGTCCTAGCCCAGAATTTGGGACCCTATCGAAGGGCAGTGGCATACTTCTCCAAACAGCTTGACGAAGTAAGTAAAGGGTGGCCTAGCTGTCTCCGAGCGGTGGCAGCAGTGGTAATAAACATCCAAGAGGCCCGTAAGTTCACCCTAGGCCAGAAAATCACAGTTACGGTATCACATACAGTCTCAGCAGTACTGGAAGTAAAAGGGGGGCATTGGCTTTCACCTCAGAGGTTTCTTAAGTACCAGGCTATCCTGATAGAGCAAGATGATGTAGAAATAACAGTAACTAATATTGTCAACCCAGCCTCTTTCCTCAGCGGAACCGAAGGAGAATCAGTGACCCACGACTGCTTGGAAACAATCGAGGCTGTGTACTCCAGCCGACCAGACCTGAAAGAAGAACCATTAGAGGATGCAGAGGATTCCTGGTTCACCGACGGGAGCAGCTTCATTCAACAGGGGATACGCAAAGCTGGCTATGCGGTAACCACCACAGAGAAGGTAATAGAATCCAAGGCCCTGGCCCCCAATACATCAGCCCAAAAGGCTGAGATTATAGCACTAACCCGAGCCCTGGAATTGGCCAAAGGAAAATGGATAAATATCTGGACAGACTCTAAATATGCTTTTGGGGTAGTGCATGCTCACGGGGCGGTCTGGAGAGAAAGAGGACTCTTATCTACACAAGGGAAGCACATCAAACATGCTGAAGAAATTCTCAAACTCTTAGATGCAGTATTACTGCCTACCAAAGTGGCTATCATGCACTGCAAAGCCCACCGAAAAGGGAACACCGCTGTGGAACTGGGTGACGCACTGGCGGACCGAGAAGCCAAAAGGGCAGCGGAAATGGGTAATGCAGAAATACAATCCTTGGTCCCAGATGGTAAGATACAAATTGATGACGAACCTAAATATTCTAGGGATGATCACAAATTGATCAAAGACTTAAATGGGAAAATTGAAGGGAAATGGGCCAAAACCCCACAGGGAAAAATAATAGTGCCTTTTTCGTTATTATGGGCAATGGTCACGGCAGAACATAGAAAATCCCATTGGGGAACAGAGGCGCTTTACAGATACCTGAGTAAGCTAATATGTGCTCGAAATCTATACGCCGCTGTCAAACAAGTCACTCAGCAGTGTGAGGTATGTTTACAGAACAACCCTAAGACAGGCCCCAGAGTCCAATTTGGCCAGATAGGGAAGGGAAACTATCCGGGACAACAATGGCAAATTGATTTTTCAGAACTTCCAAGAAAAGGGGGGTTTCGATACCTATTGGTGTTAACTGATACCTTTTCAGGATGGCCAGAGGCATTTCCCTGTCGAACCAACAAAACAAGAGAAGTGGTCAAAGCATTATTGCATGAAATTATACCAAGGTTCGGGGTTCCCGCAGTAATTTCCTCGGACCGAGGATCTCATTTCACTGCAAGGGTTGTTTCGAAAGTAAGCAGATTATTGGGTATAGACTGGCAACTTCACACCCCATACAACCCACGATCGAGTGGTCAAGTAGAAAAGATGAATCGCTTGATCAAAACGCAAATTGTGAAACTAGGCCAGGAAGCTAACTTGGCCTGGCCTCAATCACTGCCATTAGCCCTTCTCAGGATAAGAACAAAACCCAGAACCAAAGAAGGTTTGAGCCCCTTTGAAATACTGTATGGGAGACCATATAGTGTACAAGACGGGACATCCACAGAGCTGGGGAATGAAATACTAACAGATTACCTGATAAATTTACAAAAACAGCTCTGAGAGGTAGAAAAACTGGTTCTGGGAACAAGAGCTCGTGGACTGGATGGACCAGTACACGAGATCGAACCTGGGGACTATGTATATGTTAAGTCTTTTACAGATTCACCACTGAAGCCAAAGTGGGAAGGTCCCTTCCAGGTACTGCTGACCACTCACACGGCCATAAAGATCAAGGAACAAGCCGCTTGGATCCATTGGACTCGCGTCAAGAGGGCTCCAGAACCCCAATGGACATCAACGCAGACTGGACCCCTGAAGCTTCGCCTCCAACGAAAAGATGGACATTAGTAGCATTGATAATCGTCAACATGCCGGGACTTTGTATTTCAGGGGGAGGGACATGGGATGTGAATACATATACACCAAGTCTGGAAACATTGGTAAATGCTACTAATCTGTCAGATTGTTGGGTATGTACTACCCTACCTAAAGGAGAAATGAAATTGCCTCTATATGGGGTGGCAGCAAGCAATTGGAACAATGCCAACGGAACCTGGCCTAAATTTTGGGCAAAAGGGGGGGATGAGTCGAATGGGTATTGTGAGTACGATGATAATATCTACCCCTTAGGACCCAGATTTGATCTACAACTGTTGAAAGAAGAGTTTGTGGTATTAATTAGCAATAACAATTGTGCATGGGAACACGGGGAATATAGACACAGCGGGCCGGTGAATAAGACAACAACTTGGGGATGGAGCAAGTACTGGATTAATAAAACAACTGTTGATGTGGGAAGTTGGGATCTAACAGGGACAAGGGTAACATATATTGACTTTTGCGACAAAACACAACTAGTTGCATATAAAAGTAGTGGTATTTCCGAAGGAGAAGGATATTCCTGGGAGTATGGATGGTACCAGGCGGGGAAATTTTTAGGTGCTAATTTGACGGCAACTATTGGACCCTGTAAGTTACCTAAAGGGTATTGGTGGTTGTGTGGAGATGGATATAGTAGAAAACAGCTGCCCGGAGGATGGAAGGGAACTTGCACGATAGGCTATCTAACTAGCCAGGATACGGTGTTTAATCAGTCTGAAATCCCCTCAGGAATGCTGAGAACACCTTGGAGGAGAATTCGGGGCGTGGAAAACCCTCTAGTGACGAGGGGAACAAGGTTCCACAGCTTTGTAAGATGGTTTATACCGTTCCTGGGCGTCAGTGAATTGGAAAAGGCAATTGTGAACATATCGGCCACTATAGAAGTGCTTGAGAAATCTACAATCGATGCTATACAAGCACTTCAACAAGAAATCCAGTCGTTAGCAAATGTGGTGGGACAAAACAGAATGGCATTAGACTTATTAACCTGGAAAGAAGGAGGCTTATGTGCAGTGATTAATCAAAGCTGTTGTTCATCTGTAAACCAGAATGGGAGAGTAGAAAAAGACTTACAAAATCTCATAGCTAAAACTCAGATTTTGCATTTGACTGCGCAAGATGACACCACATTCGGGTTTTCTGATCGCTGCGAAAAGTTAACCTCGTGGTTACCTAACTTGGATTGGCTTAAGCGACTGTTTTTCCTTCTAATAGCAATACTTATGTTAGGAACTTTAGTGTGTGCATTAATTAGATGTCTTATGTGTTGTACCAGGGGGGTGAAAGACGAATACATTCAATGGAAGAAGCATCAGCTCCGTGAACGAGTGGAATCTGGGAAGTATTTTAGAAATCAGATGGGGAGAGAGAATGTGTTATAGGTGATTGTAAAAGATTTTACAAAGTTGAAAGAAAAGGGGGGACTTGATTCAGAAAACGAACGGGTACAGGTTGTTAGTGCGGATGTAATACAGCCTGGGAAAGAACAAAAGCTCGGAGCCCCAGCATTCCAAGATAAAGAAATGGCCTTGTGTATAAGATAGCGGGAGCAGCTGCATGCTAAGGAGGTGCTGAGGAGGAACCTAACTGTCTGGGAAAGGTGTCCATCTGGTCAGGACAGGGGAGGAGATTTTTGATAATGAGTTCTTAGAAATAATTAGAATAGTAACGCCTTTAATTATAATAACCTGCCCACCTTAATGAATATGTATGCTTTTCACCATAAATGGACGCTTGCTTCACAAACCGGTGTGCAAGTTTGGTGGAGAAATCCCCCTTGCACCCAGCGCTGCAATAAACATACCTGCTTTATAACTCTCTGCGAGTTGTAAGGTTTGTTTCCGCGCGTCAGTTTGGCACCCCAGATGGGACCCCCTCTGTCCGGCTGCGGGACCTGCTGAGGACGGGACTCCTCTGGGCGCCCCCGAGATTTCTCGGAAGGACTCCCCAACTCATCCAGATCACCGCGGGGACAGACAAGGACCATCTCCTGCGGACCAGGTATGTTCAGGGTTTCTCAGTGGGGGACCTGTAAGTCGTGAGGAGACGTCCTACGCGTGGTAAAGAGTGGGTGTACTCGCCCCGGGGTATGCTCAAGCTTGGGCTAATGGTGTGGGATCCCTGGGTTTTGGGTTTTGTGTTAGTGTGTGGAATTGTAATATTGTTGATTATTTGTTGTATTTGTCATAAGGTACCCCTACCGTGTTATTGTCTGTAATTGTTGTATGAGTGAACTGAGTGATTGAGACGTGGCACTGCTGCGGAGCGAGTGCAGAGTTCTCATCCACGGTTCCGTGTTCTCCGCGAGGAGAGCGGCCGGAGACGAACGAAGCGTATGACAGACTGTACAGAAGCATTGTGTGAATCTAATATTGAGAATATTAAGTGGCAGTGTCTTGGACATTCGGATAACGTTTGTGATCCTATTTTTGTCTTAAAGTGCTTTGCTTGTAATACGGAGGTTTGGGTAGGTCGGGAGGACGATTTTTGGTGTCCACAGTGTGGTAGCTGGACTGAGCGGGAAAAGATCGAGCGGGCGGGAGAGTTGAAACAAGTAATCTGTGGAGACATAGCCTACTCCTGGAGATAAAGGTAGCGGCAGCGGCAGCGGCGGGGGTAACACCTAAGTGACACACGGAGATCAGGATCGCCTCTGAACTAAGGGGGTAAGGAGGACATAAAATGGGCAATAATCAAGGGGGCGAGATACTGAAAAAGAGTCCCCTAGGGTGTATTTTAGCACACTGGAAGGAGATCGGGGGCTCACCAGGTGGCAGCGTGGACAAGAAAACCTTAATTAAATATTGTAATCAATGGTGGCCCCTTTACAAAGTAGATGATCAGGAGAAATGGCCCTTAACGGGACTCTTAATTACAATACTATACTACAATTAATGCTGTTCCTTAGAAGGGAAGGAAAGTGGGATGAAGTCATATATGCGGATATGTTTTTCACCCTTTGGAACCATCCAGAGTACCAACGGGACTGCGGGCTATTACCTCCACAAGACCCGATGGTACTAGCCTTAGAGAAAGAAAGAAGAGGAGAAATGAAAGGTGATGTAAAAAGATGTTGTTCAGCCTGTAGCATAGGGCAGAGATGCACAAAGCCTGAAAAGATTCAGGATCTTAAAGAAGACGATTTTCTTGACACTTACTTACCACCGGTTAGAGCAATAGAAGACCGTTGGGAGGGGGTAAGGGTTCCTCAAGAAGATGGGGAAACGGAAGCTGATTCCAAAACTGAATCAAAAACCCCACCTGACAGCCCTGTATCGTCCCGTACTCGGAAAAGGACAGAGCAAGCAGTGATTCAAGCACCCTTAAGGGAAGCTGTGGGTCCGGACGGACTACCTGTAATGATAAAAGTCCCTTTTTCCTCATTTGATTTAGAAACCTGGAAAAGCGTGGCAAAGAACTATCGGAATGATCCCGTAGGGGTTACTAGACATTTTCAGTTTCTGGTAAAGCAGCATAACCCTGACTGGAGTGATATCCAGTTATTATTAGATCACCTAACAGAAACTGAGAAACAACTGGTTTTAAAAACTGCTCACAATATAGCCACGGAACAACTGAAAGATTCAGGAAGGGCCATTAAAGAACACTTCCCCTTGCAGAACCCTCACTGGAACCCAAACAGGAGCATTCACTCAGAGGCGCTAGAAACTTACAGAGATTGGATTATAACAGGGATGGAGAGGGCTATCCCGAAAGCCATTAACTGGTCAATGCTGTATGCTGTAAGACAAGGGCCGAAGGAGAGTCCCTCGGAGTTTCTGGATAAATTACGAGATGCAATGAGACGCTACACCCCCTTGGACCCTGGATCAGAGATAGGAATCCAGCAGTTAGTGTCTCTCTTTTTAGGGCAGTCTGCCAACGATATCCGGAGGAAGCTGCAAAAACTGAGAACAACCGACAGCAGGAATCTAGAGACTCTGTTAGATGAGGCACGGAGAGTGTTTAACAACCGGGAGGAGGAGGATAAGAAAAGGGACAGATGGGCACTGGTGGTAGCAATACATGGGAGGGGGGAAACGAAAGCAGGGAATTTTAGGAAACCATTAGAAAGAGATCAATGTGCATGGTGTAAGCAGAGAGGGCACTGGAAGAATGAGTGCCCAAAAAGACGAAAAGAAAAAATTCAGGCCCATTATAAAGAAGATTGACGGGGACCGGGGGAATCTACCCTAGCGGATCCACTGGTTACCCTAAGGCTAGGGAAAAAGCAACAAGAAATGGAATTTTTGGTGGATACAGGAGCAACGTATTCGGTTTTAAATCAAGCTCTGACCCCTCTTGATACTGATTTTATAACAGTAACAGGAGCCACTGGCCAGAGTGAAAAGGCATATTTTCTCAAACCTCTTAAGTTCAAATTGGGAAAACAATTGGGGATACACAAATTTTTATATCTGCCAAATTCGCCGAGACCCCTGTTAGGGTGAGATTTATTAGAGCAATTGGGAGCAGAAATTAAATTCAAAAAAGGGAAAAATGGAACTCCGGATAAGAGAAGATCAACTAATTGAAATACTAAGTTTGGCCCTAATAGGAACTCCCATTTCTACAGGAGTGCCTGAGGAGATTAAAGCCCAACTTTATCTGGGGGTATGGGCCTCGGGAGTGCCGGGGAGAGCAAAAAATGCTTCCCCAATAGTGATAAAGCCTCAACAAGGAGCACGACCGGTGAGAGTTAAACAGTATCCCCTTAGAATAGAGGACAGGGAGGGGATCCGACCAACTATAGATCGGTTTATTGAGTATGGGCCGCTGAAAGAATGTGAATCAGAGTATAACACTCCAATATTACCTGTTAAGAAGCCGGATGGTAGCTATCGCATAGTGCAGGACCTCAGAGCTATCAACAGAATTGTTGAGGCTTTACATCCGGTAGTAGCAAATCCATACACTCTTCTAACTAAACTGGTACCTGAATTGGCATGGTTTACCGTTCTGGACCTAAAGGATGCCTTTTTCTGCGTGCCTTTGAGCCCAGAGAGCCAGCTTTTATTTGCATTCGAATGGGAAAACCCAGAATCTGGGAGGAAAACACAGCTTACATGGACTGTGCTACCGCAGGGCTTCAAAAATAGCCCGACACTTTTTGGAAATCAGCTAGCTAAAGACTTGGAACAGTGGAAACACCCGCTTGGGTCAGGAGTGGTTTTGCAGTATGTGGACGATATATTACTCGCCACTGACACCAGAGAAACATGCATAAAATGGACTGTGAGCCTGTTAAATTTTCTTGGACTTAATGGCTATAAAGTTTCTTCACAGAAAGCACAGATAGCCCAGCAGCAAGTGACTTATCTGGGATATGAAATAACCGCAGGCCAACGGACACTAGGGAAGGAGAGGAAAGAGGCCATCTGCCAGACACCTCGACCACAGACGCCTAAGGAACTTCGAACCTTCCTAGGAATGACAGGATGGTGTCGTCTCTGGATATATAACTACGGACTTTTGGTAAAGCCTCTATACGAGTTATTAAAATCTGACTCAAAGAATATTATATGGAATAGGGAGGCAGACAAAGCCTTCCATCAATTAAAAAAGAGGTTAATGGAAGCACCTGCCCTGGGATTACCTGACACTACTAAACCTTTCTGGTTGTTTTCCTATGAAAAGCAAGGAATGGCCTTAGGAGTCCTAGCCCAGAATTTGGGACCCTATCGAAGGGCAGTGGCATACTTCTCCAAACAGCTTGACGAAGTAAGTAAAGGGTGGCCTAGCTGTCTCCGAGCGGTGGCAGCAGTGGTAATAAACATCCAAGAGGCCCGTAAGTTCACCCTAGGCCAGAAAATCACAGTTACGGTATCACATACAGTCTCAGCAGTACTGGAAGTAAAAGGGGGGCATTGGCTTTCACCTCAGAGGTTTCTTAAGTACCAGGCTATCCTGATAGAGCAAGATGATGTAGAAATAACAGTAACTAATATTGTCAACCCAGCCTCTTTCCTCAGCGGAACCGAAGGAGAATCAGTGACCCACGACTGCTTGGAAACAATCGAGGCTGTGTACTCCAGCCGACCAGACCTGAAAGAAGAACCATTAGAGGATGCAGAGGATTCCTGGTTCACCGACGGGAGCAGCTTCATTCAACAGGGGATACGCAAAGCTGGCTATGCGGTAACCACCACAGAGAAGGTAATAGAATCCAAGGCCCTGGCCCCCAATACATCAGCCCAAAAGGCTGAGATTATAGCACTAACCCGAGCCCTGGAATTGGCCAAAGGAAAATGGATAAATATCTGGACAGACTCTAAATATGCTTTTGGGGTAGTGCATGCTCACGGGGCGGTCTGGAGAGAAAGAGGACTCTTATCTACACAAGGGAAGCACATCAAACATGCTGAAGAAATTCTCAAACTCTTAGATGCAGTATTACTGCCTACCAAAGTGGCTATCATGCACTGCAAAGCCCACCGAAAAGGGAACACCGCTGTGGAACTGGGTGACGCACTGGCGGACCGAGAAGCCAAAAGGGCAGCGGAAATGGGTAATGCAGAAATACAATCCTTGGTCCCAGATGGTAAGATACAAATTGATGACGAACCTAAATATTCTAGGGATGATCACAAATTGATCAAAGACTTAAATGGGAAAATTGAAGGGAAATGGGCCAAAACCCCACAGGGAAAAATAATAGTGCCTTTTTCGTTATTATGGGCAATGGTCACGGCAGAACATAGAAAATCCCATTGGGGAACAGAGGCGCTTTACAGATACCTGAGTAGGCTAATATGTGCTCGAAATCTATACGCCGCTGTCAAACAAGTCACTCAGCAGTGTGAGGTATGTTTACAGAACAACCCTAAGACAGGCCCCAGAGTCCAATTTGGCCAGATAGGGAAGGGAAACTATCCGGGACAACAATGGCAAATTGATTTTTCAGAACTTCCAAGAAAAGGGGGGTTTCGATACCTATTGGTGTTAACTGATACCTTTTCAGGATGGCCAGAGGCATTTCCCTGTCGAACCAACAAAACAAGAGAAGTGGTCAAAGCATTATTGCATGAAATTATACCAAGGTTCGGGGTTCCCGCAGTAATTTCCTCGGACCGAGGATCTCATTTCACTGCAAGGGTTGTTTCGAAAGTAAGCAGATTATTGGGTATAGACTGGCAACTTCACACCCCATACAACCCACGATCGAGTGGTCAAGTAGAAAAGATGAATCGCTTGATCAAAACGCAAATTGTGAAACTAGGCCAGGAAGCTAACTTGGCCTGGCCTCAATCACTGCCATTAGCCCTTCTCAGGATAAGAACAAAACCCAGAACCAAAGAAGGTTTGAGCCCCTTTGAAATACTGTATGGGAGACCATATAGTGTACAAGACGGGACATCCACAGAGCTGGGGAATGAAATACTAACAGATTACCTGATAAATTTACAAAAACAGCTCTGAGAGGTAGAAAAACTGGTTCTGGGAACAAGAGCTCGTGGACTGGATGGACCAGTACACGAGATCGAACCTGGGGACTATGTATATGTTAAGTCTTTTACAGATTCACCACTGAAGCCAAAGTGGGAAGGTCCCTTCCAGGTACTGCTGACCACTCACACGGCCATAAAGATCAAGGAACAAGCCGCTTGGATCCATTGGACTCGCGTCAAGAGGGCTCCAGAACCCCAATGGACATCAACGCAGACTGGACCCCTGAAGCTTCGCCTCCAACGAAAAGATGGACATTAGTAGCATTGATAATCGTCAACATGCCGGGACTTTGTATTTCAGGGGGAGGGACATGGGATGTGAATACATATACACCAAGTCTGGAAACATTGGTAAATGCTACTAATCTGTCAGATTGTTGGGTATGTACTACCCTACCTAAAGGAGAAATGAAATTGCCTCTATATGGGGTGGCAGCAAGCAATTGGAACAATGCCAACGGAACCTGGCCTAAATTTTGGGCAAAAGGGGGGGATGAGTCGAATGGGTATTGTGAGTACGATGATAATATCTACCCCTTAGGACCCAGATTTGATCTACAACTGTTGAAAGAAGAGTTTGTGGTATTAATTAGCAATAACAATTGTGCATGGGAACACGGGGAATATAGACACAGCGGGCCGGTGAATAAGACAACAACTTGGGGATGGAGCAAGTACTGGATTAATAAAACAACTGTTGATGTGGGAAGTTGGGATCTAACAGGGACAAGGGTAACATATATTGACTTTTGCGACAAAACACAACTAGTTGCATATAAAAGTAGTGGTATTTCCGAAGGAGAAGGATATTCCTGGGAGTATGGATGGTACCAGGCGGGGAAATTTTTAGGTGCTAATTTGACGGCAACTATTGGACCCTGTAAGTTACCTAAAGGGTATTGGTGGTTGTGTGGAGATGGATATAGTAGAAAACAGCTGCCCGGAGGATGGAAGGGAACTTGCACGATAGGCTATCTAACTAGCCAGGATACGGTGTTTAATCAGTCTGAAATCCCCTCAGGAATGCTGAGAACACCTTGGAGGAGAATTCGGGGCGTGGAAAACCCTCTAGTGACGAGGGGAACAAGGTTCCACAGCTTTGTAAGATGGTTTATACCGTTCCTGGGCGTCAGTGAATTGGAAAAGGCAATTGTGAACATATCGGCCACTATAGAAGTGCTTGAGAAATCTACAATCGATGCTATACAAGCACTTCAACAAGAAATCCAGTCGTTAGCAAATGTGGTGGGACAAAACAGAATGGCATTAGACTTATTAACCTGGAAAGAAGGAGGCTTATGTGCAGTGATTAATCAAAGCTGTTGTTCATCTGTAAACCAGAATGGGAGAGTAGAAAAAGACTTACAAAATCTCATAGCTAAAACTCAGATTTTGCATTTGACTGCGCAAGATGACACCACATTCGGGTTTTCTGATCGCTGCGAAAAGTTAACCTCGTGGTTACCTAACTTGGATTGGCTTAAGCGACTGTTTTTCCTTCTAATAGCAATACTTATGTTAGGAACTTTAGTGTGTGCATTAATTAGATGTCTTATGTGTTGTACCAGGGGGGTGAAAGACGAATACATTCAATGGAAGAAGCATCAGCTCCGTGAACGAGTGGAATCTGGGAAGTATTTTAGAAATCAGATGGGGAGAGAGAATGTGTTATAGGTGATTGTAAAAGATTTTACAAAGTTGAAAGAAAAGGGGGGACTTGATTCAGAAAACGAACGGGTACAGGTTGTTAGTGCGGATGTAATACAGCCTGGGAAAGAACAAAAGCTCGGAGCCCCAGCATTCCAAGATAAAGAAATGGCCTTGTGTATAAGATAGCGGGAGCAGCTGCATGCTAAGGAGGTGCTGAGGAGGAACCTAACTGTCTGGGAAAGGTGTCCATCTGGTCAGGACAGGGGAGGAGATTTTTGATAATGAGTTCTTAGAAATAATTAGAATAGTAACGCCTTTAATTATAATAACCTGCCCACCTTAATGAATATGTATGCTTTTCACCATAAATGGACGCTTGCTTCACAAACCGGTGTGCAAGTTTGGTGGAGAAATCCCCCTTGCACCCAGCGCTGCAATAAACATACCTGCTTTATAACTCTCTGCGAGTTGTAAGGTTTGTTTCCGCGCGTCAGTTTGGCACCCCAGATGGGACCCCCTCTGTCCGGCTGCGGGACCTGCTGAGGACGGGACTCCTCTGGGCGCCCCCGAGATTTCTCGGAAGGACTCCCCAACTCATCCAGATCACCGCGGGGACAGACAAGGACCATCTCCTGCGGACCAGGTATGTTCAGGGTTTCTCAGTGGGGGACCTGTAAGTCGTGAGGAGACGTCCTACGCGTGGTAAAGAGTGGGTGTACTCGCCCCGGGGTATGCTCAAGCTTGGGCTAATGGTGTGGGATCCCTGGGTTTTGGGTTTTGTGTTAGTGTGTGGAATTGTAATATTGTTGATTATTTGTTGTATTTGTCATAAGGTACCCCTACCGTGTTATTGTCTGTAATTGTTGTATGAGTGAACTGAGTGATTGAGACGTGGCACTGCTGCGGAGCGAGTGCAGAGTTCTCATCCACGGTTCCGTGTTCTCCGCGAGGAGAGCGGCCGGAGACGAACGAAGCGTATGACAGACTGTACAGAAGCATTGTGTGAATCTAATATTGAGAATATTAAGTGGCAGTGTCTTGGACATTCGGATAACGTTTGTGATCCTATTTTTGTCTTAAAGTGCTTTGCTTGTAATACGGAGGTTTGGGTAGGTCGGGAGGACGATTTTTGGTGTCCACAGTGTGGTAGCTGGACTGAGCGGGAAAAGATCGAGCGGGCGGGAGAGTTGAAACAAGTAATCTGTGGAGACATAGCCTACTCCTGGAGATAAAGGTAGCGGCAGCGGCAGCGGCGGGGGTAACACCTAAGTGACACACGGAGATCAGGATCGCCTCTGAACTAAGGGGGTAAGGAGGACATAAAATGGGCAATAATCAAGGGGGCGAGATACTGAAAAAGAGTCCCCTAGGGTGTATTTTAGCACACTGGAAGGAGATCGGGGGCTCACCAGGTGGCAGCGTGGACAAGAAAACCTTAATTAAATATTGTAATCAATGGTGGCCCCTTTACAAAGTAGATGATCAGGAGAAATGGCCCTTAACGGGACTCTTAATTACAATACTATACTACAATTAATGCTGTTCCTTAGAAGGGAAGGAAAGTGGGATGAAGTCATATATGCGGATATGTTTTTCACCCTTTGGAACCATCCAGAGTACCAACGGGACTGCGGGCTATTACCTCCACAAGACCCGATGGTACTAGCCTTAGAGAAAGAAAGAAGAGGAGAAATGAAAGGTGATGTAAAAAGATGTTGTTCAGCCTGTAGCATAGGGCAGAGATGCACAAAGCCTGAAAAGATTCAGGATCTTAAAGAAGACGATTTTCTTGACACTTACTTACCACCGGTTAGAGCAATAGAAGACCGTTGGGAGGGGGTAAGGGTTCCTCAAGAAGATGGGGAAACGGAAGCTGATTCCAAAACTGAATCAAAAACCCCACCTGACAGCCCTGTATCGTCCCGTACTCGGAAAAGGACAGAGCAAGCAGTGATTCAAGCACCCTTAAGGGAAGCTGTGGGTCCGGACGGACTACCTGTAATGATAAAAGTCCCTTTTTCCTCATTTGATTTAGAAACCTGGAAAAGCGTGGCAAAGAACTATCGGAATGATCCCGTAGGGGTTACTAGACATTTTCAGTTTCTGGTAAAGCAGCATAACCCTGACTGGAGTGATATCCAGTTATTATTAGATCACCTAACAGAAACTGAGAAACAACTGGTTTTAAAAACTGCTCACAATATAGCCACGGAACAACTGAAAGATTCAGGAAGGGCCATTAAAGAACACTTCCCCTTGCAGAACCCTCACTGGAACCCAAACAGGAGCATTCACTCAGAGGCGCTAGAAACTTACAGAGATTGGATTATAACAGGGATGGAGAGGGCTATCCCGAAAGCCATTAACTGGTCAATGCTGTATGCTGTAAGACAAGGGCCGAAGGAGAGTCCCTCGGAGTTTCTGGATAAATTACGAGATGCAATGAGACGCTACACCCCCTTGGACCCTGGATCAGAGATAGGAATCCAGCAGTTAGTGTCTCTCTTTTTAGGGCAGTCTGCCAACGATATCCGGAGGAAGCTGCAAAAACTGAGAACAACCGACAGCAGGAATCTAGAGACTCTGTTAGATGAGGCACGGAGAGTGTTTAACAACCGGGAGGAGGAGGATAAGAAAAGGGACAGATGGGCACTGGTGGTAGCAATACATGGGAGGGGGGAAACGAAAGCAGGGAATTTTAGGAAACCATTAGAAAGAGATCAATGTGCATGGTGTAAGCAGAGAGGGCACTGGAAGAATGAGTGCCCAAAAAGACGAAAAGAAAAAATTCAGGCCCATTATAAAGAAGATTGACGGGGACCGGGGGAATCTACCCTAGCGGATCCACTGGTTACCCTAAGGCTAGGGAAAAAGCAACAAGAAATGGAATTTTTGGTGGATACAGGAGCAACGTATTCGGTTTTAAATCAAGCTCTGACCCCTCTTGATACTGATTTTATAACAGTAACAGGAGCCACTGGCCAGAGTGAAAAGGCATATTTTCTCAAACCTCTTAAGTTCAAATTGGGAAAACAATTGGGGATACACAAATTTTTATATCTGCCAAATTCGCCGAGACCCCTGTTAGGGTGAGATTTATTAGAGCAATTGGGAGCAGAAATTAAATTCAAAAAAGGGAAAAATGGAACTCCGGATAAGAGAAGATCAACTAATTGAAATACTAAGTTTGGCCCTAATAGGAACTCCCATTTCTACAGGAGTGCCTGAGGAGATTAAAGCCCAACTTTATCTGGGGGTATGGGCCTCGGGAGTGCCGGGGAGAGCAAAAAATGCTTCCCCAATAGTGATAAAGCCTCAACAAGGAGCACGACCGGTGAGAGTTAAACAGTATCCCCTTAGAATAGAGGACAGGGAGGGGATCCGACCAACTATAGATCGGTTTATTGAGTATGGGCCGCTGAAAGAATGTGAATCAGAGTATAACACTCCAATATTACCTGTTAAGAAGCCGGATGGTAGCTATCGCATAGTGCAGGACCTCAGAGCTATCAACAGAATTGTTGAGGCTTTACATCCGGTAGTAGCAAATCCATACACTCTTCTAACTAAACTGGTACCTGAATTGGCATGGTTTACCGTTCTGGACCTAAAGGATGCCTTTTTCTGCGTGCCTTTGAGCCCAGAGAGCCAGCTTTTATTTGCATTCGAATGGGAAAACCCAGAATCTGGGAGGAAAACACAGCTTACATGGACTGTGCTACCGCAGGGCTTCAAAAATAGCCCGACACTTTTTGGAAATCAGCTAGCTAAAGACTTGGAACAGTGGAAACACCCGCTTGGGTCAGGAGTGGTTTTGCAGTATGTGGACGATATATTACTCGCCACTGACACCAGAGAAACATGCATAAAATGGACTGTGAGCCTGTTAAATTTTCTTGGACTTAATGGCTATAAAGTTTCTTCACAGAAAGCACAGATAGCCCAGCAGCAAGTGACTTATCTGGGATATGAAATAACCGCAGGCCAACGGACACTAGGGAAGGAGAGGAAAGAGGCCATCTGCCAGACACCTCGACCACAGACGCCTAAGGAACTTCGAACCTTCCTAGGAATGACAGGATGGTGTCGTCTCTGGATATATAACTACGGACTTTTGGTAAAGCCTCTATACGAGTTATTAAAATCTGACTCAAAGAATATTATATGGAATAGGGAGGCAGACAAAGCCTTCCATCAATTAAAAAAGAGGTTAATGGAAGCACCTGCCCTGGGATTACCTGACACTACTAAACCTTTCTGGTTGTTTTCCTATGAAAAGCAAGGAATGGCCTTAGGAGTCCTAGCCCAGAATTTGGGACCCTATCGAAGGGCAGTGGCATACTTCTCCAAACAGCTTGACGAAGTAAGTAAAGGGTGGCCTAGCTGTCTCCGAGCGGTGGCAGCAGTGGTAATAAACATCCAAGAGGCCCGTAAGTTCACCCTAGGCCAGAAAATCACAGTTACGGTATCACATACAGTCTCAGCAGTACTGGAAGTAAAAGGGGGGCATTGGCTTTCACCTCAGAGGTTTCTTAAGTACCAGGCTATCCTGATAGAGCAAGATGATGTAGAAATAACAGTAACTAATATTGTCAACCCAGCCTCTTTCCTCAGCGGAACCGAAGGAGAATCAGTGACCCACGACTGCTTGGAAACAATCGAGGCTGTGTACTCCAGCCGACCAGACCTGAAAGAAGAACCATTAGAGGATGCAGAGGATTCCTGGTTCACCGACGGGAGCAGCTTCATTCAACAGGGGATACGCAAAGCTGGCTATGCGGTAACCACCACAGAGAAGGTAATAGAATCCAAGGCCCTGGCCCCCAATACATCAGCCCAAAAGGCTGAGATTATAGCACTAACCCGAGCCCTGGAATTGGCCAAAGGAAAATGGATAAATATCTGGACAGACTCTAAATATGCTTTTGGGGTAGTGCATGCTCACGGGGCGGTCTGGAGAGAAAGAGGACTCTTATCTACACAAGGGAAGCACATCAAACATGCTGAAGAAATTCTCAAACTCTTAGATGCAGTATTACTGCCTACCAAAGTGGCTATCATGCACTGCAAAGCCCACCGAAAAGGGAACACCGCTGTGGAACTGGGTGACGCACTGGCGGACCGAGAAGCCAAAAGGGCAGCGGAAATGGGTAATGCAGAAATACAATCCTTGGTCCCAGATGGTAAGATACAAATTGATGACGAACCTAAATATTCTAGGGATGATCACAAATTGATCAAAGACTTAAATGGGAAAATTGAAGGGAAATGGGCCAAAACCCCACAGGGAAAAATAATAGTGCCTTTTTCGTTATTATGGGCAATGGTCACGGCAGAACATAGAAAATCCCATTGGGGAACAGAGGCGCTTTACAGATACCTGAGTAGGCTAATATGTGCTCGAAATCTATACGCCGCTGTCAAACAAGTCACTCAGCAGTGTGAGGTATGTTTACAGAACAACCCTAAGACAGGCCCCAGAGTCCAATTTGGCCAGATAGGGAAGGGAAACTATCCGGGACAACAATGGCAAATTGATTTTTCAGAACTTCCAAGAAAAGGGGGGTTTCGATACCTATTGGTGTTAACTGATACCTTTTCAGGATGGCCAGAGGCATTTCCCTGTCGAACCAACAAAACAAGAGAAGTGGTCAAAGCATTATTGCATGAAATTATACCAAGGTTCGGGGTTCCCGCAGTAATTTCCTCGGACCGAGGATCTCATTTCACTGCAAGGGTTGTTTCGAAAGTAAGCAGATTATTGGGTATAGACTGGCAACTTCACACCCCATACAACCCACGATCGAGTGGTCAAGTAGA